>NW_008751710.1:559715-632693 GCF_000715545.1 Opisthorchis viverrini
GAAACTGGGGCAGCTACAACCACTGTACGACAAGTACGCGGTTAGTACAGCTGACAAATAAAAAAAACCTAAAGATGCATCACACTAGCTGATTAGAGAATCCATGTTTCACAACCATTCCAAAAAACGACCCTTCCTAAAGTCAGGTGGACGCGATTCTCAAGGACCAGTGATGTATCTTTTGACGCCACTGGTAGTGCAAATCAGCAAACGTGATTGTGGCCTTTGAGATTCGTGCACTGACCTCATTGGGCACAATTCCATCAGATTTAACACTATTTAAATATTATCATTTATTTTTGAAGAGCATGGTCACAAACATAAAAAGTGAGTGCAAGCGATGAATGCGAAAGAGTAACAGGAGAATATGGGAGAAAAGAGAGAAACGTCTCATTCGAGATCATGCCAAGGGCAGTGCCAGTCTGATGAGGTGAATCCCAAAGTATGTAAAGATTTTGGTATGGGAACACGCGTCTAAGGACCAACAACCAAAGAAAGGACAAACAATGGTGAATGCTCTTCAAGGCGCAGTGTGCGCTAGCACAGTCAAGACTCGCACATCAGGCACAAAGTGACCGTCATACTGGGTCTGGTGTGAGATTAAATGGCAAAAATGTACCTTCAACGCCATGTGCCACGCATAAAAGTGTCATAAGTACGCAGGGAGCCCACAATGGCAAGCAAACACAAGTCACTGACTGCGACCTTAGGAAGTCCCAGTCCAATAACAGCCTTAGCGGATTGAGGAAAGCAGATCCCTCGATAAGAGATGATCATCGGTTGGTGAACCAAAAAGTCGATATCACAACCGATGGCATGTAGGGCTGAGATTATGGCAAGGGAATATTCATCAGCACCATACTTCTGCTTCTTCTCATTCCACACTATCCTTCCGAGATGTAAAAAAAGATGTCGTCCGCGTACTCCAGATCGAGGTGAATCACCGGGGTCTTGATGGCTTTTCAGGGTTTGCCTTCTAATTTCATCAACGACAGGGCTCAGCAACAACGGAGGGAATGGTCATTATCACTGGACCTCACTTTTGTACGGAGACTTTTAGAGAGTTCAGCAAGCACTCCCGATTGCAATTGCGACTACGTGAACAACCTCAATAGCAAGGCATCCCCGAAAGACCGGGTGAATCGGTGTCACGTGAGAAAACTCATGGTAAAAGAGACCACATTCTCCCGGAGGTTTGTGCTCATTTCCCTTAAATCGATGCATGAGTGTGCTTAGAAACCCATTTATCGATTCCAAGACTGTTTTACAACCTCTGGCCATGTAAACGGTCGTTTTCAGCTTTTCAAAAATGATCAGCGAAGAGATAAAATTACAGAGGAGAGAGAACTGCTCCAAAATGGACATTTTCGAATCAGAAATACATCCTTTAGACAATATGGTTTGGTGGGCAGGTGGGCAGGCTTGAGATTCCCGTCGCTCATATGACGCTCAGAATACGACGGTAGAACTTGTTGAATAGATCGCCGAATTCATGCCACTCTGAAGTTGCCAGTATTATCGAGGAAGCATATTAAAGGTGTTTATTCCTCTACATGCAAGGTCAGAGGTCCAATGCTCTTTAAAATCCTGCTTGCTGAAACGTCTCTCTTTCGCTTTCAAGACAGCCCAAAATTAAAAAAAATACACTCATTGGCATAACAATTTGGTTTTCATGGGTGACTCGCCTCAATCGCAGCTAAATCTCTCGTTTATGATGTTCTTTTCCAGGTAGAAAATGAATTTGACGAAAACTCAGGGACCTACCTGATGAGCCCCAAGGTGGGCGAAACCGATTGTGGGCTGTCGAAGAATTTGCAGCGACCTTATGAGCATTTTGTTGCACCCAATCTTCACTTTTTGGTCACGTAGCCTTCCACCATTGTACATCCGAGGTGTCATCATGCTCTCTAGGTTCACAGTGAGTCGCAGATCTGTCTCAAGAATCAATCATTCCAACAAATCTAAGGGATGAAACACAAAATGCTTGCTGATGAGGAAAGAGTGAGGAACGGTCGTTTTTTAGTTTCCCCAGTGTATTCAATCCTCTTATCTACTGACGGTTTCAATAACACCTCTGTAAGATACAGTGAGAAAATTTGAACGCTTAGAATATGACCTAATGTTTGTACTGTGTATTTTGGTCTCTATCGCTCTAGTTGATCTCTTCTTCGGGAACTTGAAAAAATGATGAAGTTACTAGGACCTGCTCAGTGACCAAGAATAACCTTGAAGGTCATTTTTATCGATCCGTCACGCTGAGCAGTCGTGATGAGAAGACTTGTGAAGAATGCGAGAAAATATTGAAACCTGTGTGCAGAGTTGAGTTACACATGCGACCCCAGTCACACCGTACAAAGCATCACAAAGTTATCGTGCAATTGGTCCATTGCGCGCTACCTGGCTGTCTGACGACTCCAGGTCCGCTGACAACCGTTCGTACAGAACCCTGATCATATTGGAAAGATATAAGAAAGTGTTTGCATTTCATTGTCGGATCACAAAAAAGCCAGATAAATTGGCCAGCTTCACTCCAGTGGTAAGCAAGTTTAGCATAGCTTGAAGCTGCCTGTGAATTCCATTGCGTACACACGTACACCATAGTTCGGACACAAGCCTATCAGCAATACATGCTGTATGTGTGGTCACGTGTCAGCGTTTGCTCATTATCCGATTGGTTGATGTATCGACGCGCGAGAACAGGTTGCAGCGCGCATGCAAGTGCGCACGTGCATCAAAGTAAATCCATTCGCCACCGAAAAATTCCCTTTTGTCTGCATGCTGCACAAACATTTCACACATAATGCAAGACAGCTGATTGGGTCGATGGCTGATCAGCTGGTAACTGATACAGATAAAAAGTGGAGTCTGAGGGTTTGACTAGCCTGCATCTCTGTGATGACCCTTCTGTATCAGTGAGAATTTCTTTGTGGAGTGAGCTGGGAACATCGTCTAGAAAATCTCAAATTTCGGGATGGAGACAGACGAGGAGGCTCAAAGAAAAACGTCAGCATGTGAACTGGAATGCGGTCAGCCTAATGGGCAAGGAAAACGTAGGGCCTTTTTCCACGTCACACGTGCCAGTGCGGAACGAAAGACAATTGAACATCCGGTTGTACAAAATGAGCCCTTGGATAGACGTTCCTTCTCGACTCCACAAAACCTTGCAAAATTAGAGGATCTCTCTGCTACCCAACCGCCAGATTCACCACATGGAAACAAAAAGGTAGGAAATGGGTTTCTAGATTCTGTACTGTTACTTCAGCTCAAAGATTGGGCAGTTTTGCATGTACAGCACTGTGATTCATTTTGCCAAAGTTTAACTGAACTTACTTCCGTCGTCTACCAAAGGAAGTTGTTTCTATCGTTTCAAAACTTCCGAAGTCTGTCTTCTGGGTGTTCTTTGTTGTGTGGTGCACAGTGATCATATGCAATGACGTTCAAATTAAGGCTTTCCTTAACAAGTTAGGAAACATAGTCGATAGGTACGGTAGTGTCCTGGTCCTTCTAACGTTACGCACCAAAAAGAATCGGAGAATTCTTGACAGATTGAACCGTCACTATGAGGTCAGTTCTGATTTATCTTTCGACAGGAGACGAGCTTTCATCTCGTTTAACCTGTGGTTCGATTTGTTGGTCACCCGATGGACCGTATTGGCTGTGAGTGAAGTGTGTGCTCTTCATCAACAAAAAGGCTCCAGGTTGTTCCGTTTTTAAAGTCCGAATCATGTATCAGATGCGGAAACTTCGTTTCCATACGTATTGAGGTTGCACCTGAATACAACTATGTAATCGACATTCACTGCCACGACACCCGCACTGAACTACTGCCTGGTTGCCCCAGCCTAGACAAGAGCAGTCGGTAGGCCAGGGTTGGGTTCGAAATACGGACCTTCTGCACTCTAGGTTGGCGCCTTAATCCCTGAACTTTCGTGGTATCATCTGAACACAGATTGCTGATATCGACTTTTGGTACTTCGTTTTAGATAGCCTTTAGGAATGTTTTAAAAAAGTTACCATCATCCGGAGTTTTCCTCTTCATAACCACTAAGCACCTATTCTCAACGAACCGTAATAAACGAGATCGATGAAGCACAAGTACTTGTTAACTTGGCCTTGAACATTTTTCAAGGTCACATTCGGGTAATTTATCTGTGAGATTTGTCTGTCGCCTGCGTTACACTAATGAGACCCGATTCCCTTCTTTTCTGCTAACACATATTATAGGAACGTGACATTTTAGGCAAATGATATTAGAAGTTTCCCGATAAACTTTTCCGTGATATGCAATCTACATCAAAATACAAAGCTTATTTTGATACAGCAGATGAACGTTTGTACGGAACTCCATAGAATACTGAAGTCGCTATAACAAGCACGGTCACGTGACCTTCAAATGTGGTTCCATCGATGCAAATTCAGGATGGCGTCCTCTCTCCGGTATACATCACGTCTCAGAGCCCAGTGAATACTTGTCAGTCGTGTTAACGCCCAATTATATTCGTTGGACTAGCCCATAACAGAGGTAGTATAAATGAACAGATAAAACTAAGGGATTATCTATTGACAACATAAGCATTCGTCGGTGATAGCACACTTTTTCGATAATGCGAGATAAATCAGCCGATGGGAGATGAGTTTCTACGGATCCACAATAAACGGGTGCCCGATGCTAAGATGAGAGATGAAGAGCGGTGTCTGTACTTGACCATATCATNCCTACTGTGGAATTCCACTCTATGAGAGTCAAAGAAACCACCATTTTTGTTTGGTTTCAAGCTCGCAATTTTTTTGAAATGTTCAGATAAACTGAACTGAATGCTACGACAAGGTATACTGCGACGCTCTGTTCGTTCATTAGTAAGGTTCATTTCAGGATCTCAGCTCACAAGCGGTGCACCAAGATGCGATGGTTCCAGTTGATACAGCTTCATTCACCGAAGATAAAGAGAAGAAAGGAATGAAAGTCACGCTTTGAAGGTGATGTTTCGATCAGTTCATTGACGTTAAATGGTTCCGTTTATTCGGTATGACAAGGAGTGAGGTCTGTGTGGTGAAGACATTAGCTTCAGTGCAAGAGCACCAGTGGCTGCGTGACACCATGCATGTATCAGAGGCACAAATCTTCGTCCCGCAGTCACCGTCCGGGGAGACCGTAGTTGCCAATGAAACTGAGTTGACCAGTAAGTGCTTCCATGCCTTGTTTTCAACTCATGACCTTACCGGCCCTGGGTCGTCTCATCCCCGCACAAGGATGGGTATGGGGGGCTCCGCGAGGCAGACGGTCATCTGGCACGCAAAGTATGTGACCAGGTGACTAATCAAGAGAGAATCGGATCTCCTGAAAACTATCTGATGTTCTCATCAGGCCAGCAAAATTCTTCACACGTACCAAAGGTCGAACACCAAGAGCCTTCAACTGTGCTCGACGCGCAGTGGCCATATGTCCGGTTAAGCTAATTACGATAGTTTGTGTTTCTAAAGAGTCTGATGTAAGACAAGCAATATCATCAGCGCTTGTAATGTATGTGAGCGAGCATACATTTTAATCATGGGTTTTGATCCCCGAATTGCCAGGGACAACTAAGGATGGCTCAAACAGCGTGGTCTTCAAGGAGAAGAGTGACAGCAAGGGGAATGATAAAATGACCGACAAAGCAGATATTGATGCAAAACCAAATCGGAGAAAAGTTTGTTTTCCAAAGGAAACTGTTCCCTCTGCAACAAAACGGGTCGGTGGTCTCTCCTCAATGGATAGGTTACTGTGGAAGGGATCCTCGTAGTGATCTAATGGTAAGGTCCCGATGGACTAAAGTTTAAACCGCAACAAACAACTCGTTTGATTAGTAGTTTTTTTAGGCTCTGAATTATAGAGCCTTCAGTAAATCGTGCTTTGCACACTATCCCAAGTTTTGAGGATCTCTGTCGACTGATTCCCAGTGGTCTTCGTCTAACTGACAAGCTAACTCAAATCAGTGTGGAACTGGTGTGCAAAGAACTGTGTCCAGTTTCGTCCTCGTATACCTAATTCTTTAGTGGAGCTCGAGGTAGCTCGGTGGTTGAGGTGCGAACTTACCGACTGCAAAGTCAACGGTTCGAAGCCAACCCCGGCATCTCGACTGCTCCTGCCTAGGCTTGGGGAACCCGATAGCATCTCGGGCTTAAGTCAACGGAAGCCAACCCCGGCATCTCGACTGCTCCTGCCTAGGCTTGGGGAACCCGATAGCATCTCGGGCTTCGTTGTTCGTTTGGCTGGCATAGCATCTACGCACAAATACTATTATTTTCTACTTTATGTTTGATAAACTGAAAAAAAGTTAATGAGAACCAGGTGAGGGTAGCACATTAATCATGGCACTGACGTGCTTTTTGACGTAGTGATGTTCACTTGCTAGGTTTTTGTTAATTCACAGAGATAGTAGAAACGGAAGAACGGAACTCTTATGTTGTTTTGCTTTGTCCTCGTGCGCTGTTAGCTACAACTTTTCTATGTGGAGTCACATGGTCATCGCTAAGCGGGAATTCTCTTGATTGCTAGATGAAAGCGATCGATATGACAGACCTATTGATTAGTAACACGGAAAGAGGATAAAATGAGTTGTAATAATAATTCACCTTATTCGACTGAGAAAAACCCTCTGGATAATGGGGAATAGGGCTAGAGTGAGTGTGACTTAAGTACTCTAATAACGGGCGTATCAGTTTCTTGGAGAGAGCCGTGGGCTGTCCAAGAATTTTCAGCAGCCTTATGAGGAGTATCCCTCAGGAAAATGGAATACAATTTAGCAAAATACACTCATTTGCAACCTAATTTGGTTTTGCGAGAGATTCACCTAGAACCCAGCTGAATCTCTCGTTTGTGATGTTGCCAGGTATTATGAATATACATGTATCGCGATACTTCAAATATCGTAGCGACTGAAACATGAAGCGGCCTGGTGCAGCACATTCAGTTGCCTGAGAACATCATAAACGAGAGATTCAGCTGGGTTCCAGGTGAGTCTCTCGAAAGAACCAAATTAGTTTGCAAATGAGTGTATATTCGCTAATTTCGTGCAATTTGGTTTCAAGTAGAACATAAGGTTGACGGAAACTCGGAGATCGCGCCTACCTGCTGAGCCCCAAGAAGGGCGAAACCGGTCGTGGGCTGTCAACGAATTGTCGGCAACCTTATGAGTAGCGCATTAGGAATACACTTTATTCTGGACGGTTTTCTAATGGATGTACTTTGTGGCAGAACAGTTAAATTTACATTAGTTCGGCGGAGAAGAAACTTCTAGGTGTAATCCTTGTTCCAAATGTTTCAAGTAGTTATCCCACTAGTGAGTAATTAGTCTGAATAACTAATGATCATAGTAAAGAGAATGATAATTATCGAATTTGAGTTCGGAACTCAATTAGAGATTTAGAAAACCTGCGATCACTACCCGAGGGAGCCAACTAGTAATGTACCAGTCACGTGGTCTTGACAGATACACTCATTTGCATATCAACTGGGTTTTCACCTCGACTCAACTGAATCTCTCGTTTATGATAATATTTTTCAACTAAATGTGCTGTAAAAAACCGCCTGATGTTTCAACTGGTACCACATTCGAGATAGCGTAGTATCTTTTCATAATGAAAACTACTCACTAGGTTGCTATAACCTCTTCGAAAGCCCACGACCGGTTTCGCCCTTTTTGAGGCTCATCATGTAGGCGCAGTCCCCAAGTTTCCGTCAACCTTATGTTCTACTTGAGACCAAATTGGTCAGATCTCGATGAATGCACTCCTTTGTTGGAGAGTTTTTAGCAACCTTGTAAGTAGCTTCCCTTATGGGAATAGGCTGTAATATCTCGAATATCGTACCAACAGAAACATGAGGCGGCCTTTGTGCAGTAAATTCAGTTGAAGAACACCATAAACGAGCGATTTAGTTGATTCTCTCGTGGAAACCCAACTGACTTGCAACTGAGTGTATTTTTCGAAAACAGTCCAATTTGGGTTCAAGTAGAACATAAGGCTGACGGAAACTCGGAGACTGCGCCCATCTGATGAACCCCTAGAAGGGCGGAGCCGGTCGTGGGCTGTCGAAGAGATTTCAGCAACTCCGTCAGTAGCGTCCTTGTGAAAAAAACGGTCATGTGATCTTTCATTTATCAGTTTCAGACAATTGGCCTCAGAGTCATGCCTGCAGTCAACCGGTTTCCACCCACTTACGGGCTAAAGGAACCTACATGCACGGAACGGCGAAAAAATGAACTTTCGCTGTTCCGTCAAGTTACGGTCCGAAATCAATCCCAAAACTCGCGCTTCTACCCAAGTTCCATGGTATCTCATGTCATCCTGTTCGAAAATAGAAAACTCAAAAGCCAAATTCTGATGTAAAACAAGACGCTTTGAGCTAAAACACTAGGCAGACTAATGCGATGAAGTTGGTCAATTTTCTGTTGACATTTCGTCTTGTCAGTGAGGCCAGTCTGTAATGAAAAGCTGGGAAGCACTGTGCGGATGTTTCCTCCTTAGCAAGAATAATCGGCCTCTCGCAAAAATCCAGAAATTTTGTAACCCAAGAAGGGGAAGAGTAATTCCACAGCACAAGTGGAACTTTATCTGAAAAGTCATCACTCCAGTAGCAAGTCAACACGTGATCACTGAGATTGAGTGGCCCTATGTCCTGTCTAGTTGAGAGTTAATTACCCTGTTAATTAGTCAGTCGTGTCCAAATAGCTTACTGTTCAAACTGCTAGCCGGGAGGTCGCGGGTTCGAAACTCCGTACTCGAGTTTCATGGCATGCACAGTGCTGAATTACGGCCGGACTCGAATCAAGTCACCTAGAGGTTTTCGAAGCGAGGAGAGGAAAAATCTCTAGTATATGACTTGATTGCATCATTATTCATCTGCGTATGTTACCACATCCATACTTTTGGGTCGAAAAACAAACAAACAAACCATCCGTCAACTTGGAAATGATCCCGAACAGTGGACATACTGAAAAAGGAATAAACCGGTTTTAGAAGCTCCGCTCCTCTGTGAAATTGTTTCGAAGCACCAAACATGCAGCTGGCAAAAGCGAGGCATTGATCTGTCACGAGGAGACTAGACCTTACCATAGCGTGACGGTTTGTGTGCCTCGGTGACCCTTTCAAATACATCGCGCAACACTCCCATATAAGATTGATCAATGGTCACGGGTCTGACCAACACAGCCTGCCTGCCGTCCAGAGTGCGGGCTATAACGCCTGTGGTGGCTTGTTCTATAGGAATGGAAAGGCAACTGCATTTCCCTCCAAACAGCGCTGTCTTGCGGCTAGGCATTTGAGCCAAAGGTCAAGGGCCCTAATCTTCCTTCTGTCTAGGTTTGAGCACTCTAGCAGTGTCCCAGTCCACTCCTAGCCCCAAATTATTAATGCTTTTAAATAAAATGTGTCTAGGTAATGGTAGCTAGGGTAAGTATGCCAAGTTCGGCGAGCAGATCAACAGCCACCTGGTCAACGATCGATAGTGAAAAAATCAAGTGTGTACGGCAGCGAAGCATCAGTGGGGAACAATGATGTTATGCTGTCGATGATGATGGTGATGATGATGATGATGACCATGAGGATGATGATGATGGTGATGATGATGATGATGAACATGAGGACGATGATGATGATGATGATGATGATGATGATGATGATGATGTTGAACTAACAGCAGCTGGTTGACTGCTTGGCCAAAACGGACGCTTTGGTGACTGACCCTTACAGAAATATTCCATTACCTGTTACTATATAGGAAACCTGATCAAACTACTGTGGAATTTCAAAACGATATGTCAAACGTATCCGGTTTGTTCGGCGTGAATGTGATGAACCGACAGAGCAGCCCCATGGAAAAATCATTACTCCTCAGTGAGCAAAAGGGAGTCAGATAAATTTATGACGTGGTAGCTAGTTGCTTCCTCACAAATATTGGCGAATAAACTCGAGGATTTGCAAACAAAAATATGTGTTCGTAGCTACATGATCACAAAAGATCGATCTCTGGGTCTCACTTTGCGAGTGTTTGTGAAAAGTGGGGAGAGTGACTTTCCCCATGAGGCTGACGTGCATATCCTAGTCCGGTTAATGCCATTGATTCTTCCGTTAGCAACTGCAGGGCCTGCCTTCATCAGCGGAGGCTGTTGAAGACGCGTCGGGGTCTCCGAGCTGCAATTCATGGGTGATTAGACACCTCACAGTAAGCTGTGTGTACGCGCAATCGTTTAGACACCAGACGGTTTTGGCACACCTGATCTCACAAGCCTATTTTTGAGACCTCGTTGTGGTAGGTCGTGCTGATAGGTGAGCGAACCGCTACGTCATTCGAGCAACGCACTGACCTCTTCTGAACGAACGTAAGCCAAGGTTGGTCACGCAAGAGGTCGAGGTGAGAAGTTGACACATTAGCTAATCACCCACAGTCTGTTTCGGTGCCATTCAAAGCTTATTCCTTAGGACACGTTTGAAAAGTGTGCGACATGACAATGAATACGTCCCACACAACGTATAGGCCGTGCAGTCAATCAAGATAAAGCTTGGATTGCACGTGAGCACATAAGCCACAAACTTCAGGAGGAAAACATTTGTGGAAGGTTAACCGAACCACCGTGCCCCCTGGAACAGTTTGATCAACTCGCCAAGGTCACCTCTCTGTGAATCTAAAATTTCCGGGTCAAAACTCACCAAAAAAAATTAGATTCATGGAGGGATGACTTTGTCGAGAGGTAGATTTGTTCCCGAGATGAGCAAAAGTTCTCTGCCCCAGCTTTAGCCACTGCCATGCTCATTCAAGGACGCGACAAATTCCGATCACATAAATATTGGCCCGTTTGAAAACAAAATGGATTGTTCTTCTGTTTCGAGCTAGTGCTGTTGATTTAATCAGAGCAGTGTTTATCTGATCAAAATATGCATGCGTGTGAATGAACCCCACCTCGGAACATTGTTCTCAGTTGACCTGAACAAGTCAAAAGTTTCCGTGTGTTGCGGGATGCCTCCGAAAAAGGCATGAAAAAATTTGAATCTCAAGTTATAACCACATGACTTGTTGGTTCCCTTTAAATTGGACGAAAGCTGCATTTGTGAGCCGAAAAACCGAACAGAGTGCATTGTGGAAGATCCCCGAATGCTTCACAGAAGCGCAACCAATTCATCTTTAGTTCGCTTCGAACTAGTGAGTTTATCGCATCCTTTCATCTTATTTCTTTGTTGTACTAGTCAGTCGCTTAAGGAGTTATCGTGAATGACTTTTCCGTGTTTGTCAGCTGACATTCTGGTATGATACGTGTGATTAGGCACGCTGTTCGTATCAATATTCCCATATACTGGAATAGCAATAGAAGTCGTACCTGGTCGAGTGGCTTTGGGCTTTTTTTCACGTCACTGCATTAAAGGTGGACCAAGATTGCGTCATCATTGAAGGGAACGTGGAAATGGGTTGCACGCTGTCCCGCTGTTCCTCCCACATTAAAGCCTCCGACGGGAGAGATTACCTTCCGCCATCCACTATAATCACTCTGCTCTACTACCCTGGGATTTGACTTGAATTGCATAGCTTTTTGGACACCAGCCCCACATACCAGAATGGACCTATTCCAAGTGTCCCTGTGGAGCGATTCCCCTTCCCAACAAGGGACACAACAGACCAGGAACAACATGACAAACGCGTTTCATTCAGGGGGAAACTTTGTAGCTTTTTGTTTAGTCCAATTTTTCTAAAATGTTTTTACTCATCTGACACAACGTATGGCACCATAACACCTTGTTTTAAATAGTAACAGGAACAAGTGAATCCGGATTGCTAAAAAACAAACAAGAAAACAAATTAGTTTGCAAATGAGTGTATATTCGCTAATTTCGTGCAATTTGGTTGACGGAAGCTCGGGGACTGCGCCTACCTGATGAGCCCCAAAAAGGGCGAAACCGGTCGTTGGTCTGTCCACGAATTTTCAGTGCATTGGAAATATACATGTATCTCGATATCTCGAATATCGCACCAACTGAAACATGAGGCGGCCTGGTGCAGCACATTCAGTTGCCTGGAAACATCACAAACGAGAGATTCAGCTGGGTTCCAGGTGTGTCTCTCGCAAAACCAAATTAGTTTGCAAATGAGTGTATATCCGCGCCTACCTGATGAGCTCCAAGAGGGACGAAACCGGTCGTGGGCTGTTGACGAATTTTCAGCAAACTTATGAGTAGTATTTAAGATGATAGTTGTATGATGGAATCCCTCGGGTCTCATAGGCTCAACTTAATGCCGGAATGAGTCAAGATATCTATATAACCGAGCCCTTCTCGAATAATTTATCGAGGGAGAAAACGATGTGGTTTTCAGGTTCTGTGGCAGCTGAATAAGTCTTGCTTGAGATAGCTTAGTGGTTAGAGCGCAAGCTTGCTGAACAGAAGATTTGAACCCAACCTTGGCATCTCGACGGCTCTTGTCTAGGCTTGGGCAACTTGGCAGTACCTCCGCTGTAGTGCTTCTATCGGATGGCATGGCAGATAGGCGCCGAACATGTGTTACGGTTGATCGATTTTTTAACACTATCTTAGACAGACTGCTGTGACATGAGCCAAACCAAAAAAATTTAGGGGAGCGAGACGATATGATGCTAACTTGGGATCGAGCTATCAATCGAGTACAACAAATTCTGGAAAGGCCTTCGGTGGGATAGCTGAAGAATGTAAACAATCAGCTATATGTTAACAACCTGGCACTATCTCAGCCCTCGTGCTTCCCTCCGGTGGCATGGCACCGGGAAGGTGTTACAGCCATTTCCAACAATGATGGATACCAACGGTTCAAAATGAACGCGGAAATATTCTCGTTTAAGTTCTCTTCATCATCTGTAAGCTGGATGTGCTCAACAAAACTAGTTTGATGCAAATGTTTCCCCATCCGAGTGACATGAAATTAACCAACTGCTTTAAACTGTTACTGAAATAATAAAAAAACCAAGAGATGAGTATTGACCAACCCCGCATACTCACTATCTCCACCCCGTGGCATCTTATTCAAGCACCCCAATGATGTTAATAACGTCACGTGTCCTCTCAAACTTGTACTAAGTGAAATTCTATCAGAATATCGATCACCATCTTCTGATCACATGCAGTGACTTACCATAATCAGCTAGTCAGTAAGGTGTGCAAACACATGCGTTGTTCAATTCCATATTTACTATATTGATGAATGCGATTCAAGGAGGCTGGTAGTAGATGAGTTTTCCAAGGTTGGCTATATGTTACCTGGCACTATCTCAGCCCTCGTGCTTCCCTCCGGTGGCATGGCACCGGGAAGGTGTTACAGCCATTTCCAACAATGATGGATACCAACGGTTCAAAATGAACGCGGAAATATTCTCGTTTAAGTTCTCTTCATCATCTGTAAGCTGGATGTGCTCAACAAAACTAGTTTGATGCAAATGTTTCCCCATCCGAGTGACATGAAATTAACCAACTGCTTTAAACTGTTACTGAAATAATAAAAAAACCAAGAGATGAGTATTGACCAACCCCGCATACTCACTATCTCCACCCCGTGGCATCTTATTCAAGCACCCCAATGATGTTAATAACGTCACGTGTCCTCTCAAACTTGTACTAAGTGAAATTCTATCAGAATATCGATCACCATCTTCTGATCACATGCAGTGACTTACCATAATCAGCTAGTCAGTAAGGTGTGCAAACACATGCGTTGTTCAATTCCATATTTACTATATTGATGAATGCGATTCAAGGAGGCTGGTAGTAGATGAGTTTTCCAAGGTTGCACACTTTTTCTATAATTGTTACTTTTTTGGCGGAAGACTCATCCCCTGATCAGTGCGACCTTTTCTGGCCATCGAACATGTCTATCTCATTGTAAGACTTGATCGTGTGAGGTTGACAAAACGTGAAAGGCTTGAATATTATGTCTTGAGATGTGAGCCCGGCTGTTTCGACGGGACCTCTTGGATACAAGTTGCTGGTAGTGTACAAAAAGGCGACTGATCACAGCAAATCTGGAAACCAAATGAAGTGGCAAAAAGTTGTTGGGAACATTTTGGTGAATGAGGCACCCAGGTGAATTTGGTTGGTCATTTGATGCGAATTATGGTTCATAAGTGAGTAGGAAAGCACACGATGGTTGTCAAACCAGCCTCATTCGATATTTCTCTCATTGTCCTGCTGTCATCGTCTCCGTACATCAAACTCGTAGTCTGGTTGACAAATGAACCTATTTGAATTTGGAAGTGAGAGCGTTGTCTTGACTCCACCGACGCACAGTGAACTTGTAAGAAAATTCTAACACTTGAATGATTTATTTGTTTACTCTACGCCGTGAACTTCGGTCAAATTGCCAATTTGGTTGTGCCCGGTGATGGCCAGTCTGTCAGTACTCCTCGATGACGCTTTAATTTTTGACTACTTGTGAGTAGTTGTGATATTTATTAAATTTTCATCCAACGGGTCTAATGCGTCAGTGGGCTGGGCAACCCGCTTAAAAACTAACGCCAACCGTTCGGGAGTCCTTTGTCCTTTGCTATCGTGTGACTGGCGGTTTATAACTTCTTATTCCACCAAGCTGTATTCTGACTTTAAAGTTTCCACGGAAAAGGGCGTGTTACGTAAATCGACAGAAAGGCTGAACAGGTAGCATAGCATTTGTGGGACTGTCAGATGTTGGTATGCAACAACAGCTTTCAACCCTAACTTGCTGGTGAAAAGTTGCATACCAGAAAGGGTTTAGGCTAAATCACGAAAACAACTACTGTCAGTCTAATAGCACGCAAAGGTAGGACGTTCTGATGAAAAATTCTTCATATAAGTCATCACTAACTGTCACTGTCAATCGCTGAAACGCGCCACTGTCTGTACTTGTTAGTGAACACTGTTCAGGATTCACTCAAGAAAAATCCATCCAAGCGTGGTAATGCATGCACCAAGCTATACTTCGTTCAAATGTTCGCATTGCTTTATCGATCTGGTCAGTCGAAAACCAATAGCTGGTAGAATGGATCTTTGTATACTAAAATACATCCATGTAACCAGAGGTTTTCCTCAGTTTAACCACATTGGTGAACTAATTTTCAGTGCTTGATGACTTATCCACCATCTGAATTCTTCGTTGGCTCTGATTCATGCAACATTCGTTGGCTTGGTCATCATGTTGACTTGCCACACGTGTCTTTTCAAGTGAGATTTCGTCCTGTAAATGAAGCCAAATTATGGTGAAAATCGAAGGAGCACCGTATCATCCTTATGGAGAGTCACCACCAGTGAGCACCTCACTAAACTTAGGAGTTTTGAAGGCTGCTACCAGTTAAAATACTTGGCCGGTTGACTGATAATCAGTGTGGTCAACTTGAGCCAATCATCCTTCACCCATGGAGTCTACATCACGTGGTCACAATCGTTGACTGGCTCCTCGACTGACGACTTCTCAGATGGAAGTTTCATTTGTCTTGTGAATTATTCTACTCTCTATTCTGTCAGTAGTTTGAGAATATTTGGAATTTTTGACGGATCTGCAATGCGAACCTCCTTGGAAATTCTCAAATCTCCCCAAGTGACCAAGGAAAAGAAAGTGCTCATGTTTCTCGCCGACAGAACCACCATGATAATCTGTCACTTCACGATGGTCCTTCAAGGCGTATTTCAATAGTGAACACCACCTTTTCTTACAAGAGATCAATTTCTGCAAGTCTTCTCTGGTGCTCTTTCAAGGATCAACAGTTGACTTGGTACCATTAGCCTAGGACAGAGGATAGCAGTTTAGCTCATAGAACACCCGTCCAACTAACAAGACTCCACTCCCTTCGTGTCTTTTATACATTTTCTGAATCGCATCCCTATAGGGATTTGGTCAATTTGTGTCAGACTAAATTAGACGCCATCTACTTATAAGTGGTAAGTAGTCGCCAACTGTCACACAAAGTAAGACAAAACATTTACAGACACAATCCTTAACATGCTTTTCGGATCCCAACAGTTTCTTCTGACTCACTGTTTACACCTGGTGTGATCTCGTCAGAACTCGTTAACCATGACCTACCTCCCTAGGTACAGACACGACACTGCTGAGGTACGCTGTTACCACATTTGCAAAAAGTCTCAAATTAGTCGTTAATGTGCAGAGCTATCACCAGACTTACCTACTAATGAAGTACTTCAAGTTCTTTCTCAGTGCTCATTCTTTGATCGCAATCCTCATATGTATGAGCCATGCTTGATCCAGGATCGATAGAATACCCCATGCTTACCTCTCCTCGCTTTCTGCTTTCTATTCTCTCCCACAGTCGAAAAAGAAGCATTTTTCGCTTCGAAAAATCTTCAAAAAAGGTGAGTTATTGTTTTCATATTGTGAAAAATGGCATGTTCTCATGTATTACACCTTACTGCAGTTCAACACTTTCTGCTTCGTAGTGGTTGAAAATAATGGGAGTAAAAATATAGTTCCTATGGCAACCGTGTAGAGAATTTTGAACAAGAAGCAGAGTTTTAACCCAAGAACTTTGTCCCTTGACCCCAGTCGATTTGACGCCGCACTGCCGACTTCCTGGGCGCTAACTCCCTATCTATCTAGTAGAAACTCAACACCACTTTCTCATGAGTAAAACCCCGATGGCTTACAACTAATTCATCGTATACATTCATACCACTCCGGTTTGAACGGCCACTTACCAGTCCTGACGCAGAAATTCTGGCGAATCTGTACCAAAGCGAGGCACCTCTATCTTCGAGTTTCGCTTCTGTCAGAGCTCATCAGCAATTTGGTTTTGTTTGGGTGTAGAATCCCGCAATCACCCACTACCAATGGAAAATCGATCAGTAGTTTTCAAGAGTCCGTTGCGCCAACTGACCAGGATGTCCTGACACAACAAGGAAAGTTGCCGGATCATCGAGCAAACCAACCACGTCGCTCAGGCGTGAGTATAATAATCCGGGGTTCAAACTCCGGTATTCAAATCGTTGCAGGTGAAAGCCTTGTCAATCTGGAATACGCAGAGGACATTGCCATCATCTTTGAGGACCCAAGCAAAACACAAACCCTGTTGAATAGACTGACCACCGTTATACTACCTTTTTGCAGTCTCCGAACATATCCCTTACAATTCAAGGAAAATCACTGGAGATTGTGGAAAATGTTTACATACCTCGGTGGTTGTATTAGCTCTGACGGAAGTGTGTCTGATGAGGTCAGTGCAAGAATCTCAAAGGCTCGAATCACGTTTGCTAATTTGCGTCACTTGTGGCGTTAAAAAGGAATCTAATTAGATCTTAAGGGTCGTGTGTACCAGGCT
The DNA here is from genome assembly GCF_000715545.1 of Opisthorchis viverrini. Lineage (NCBI taxonomy): Eukaryota > Metazoa > Platyhelminthes > Trematoda > Opisthorchiida > Opisthorchiidae > Opisthorchis > Opisthorchis viverrini. Next base: position 577,010 of record NW_008751710.1, read on the forward strand.
ACAATAAGGGCTGTCATTGTATGGGTGCGGACAGATGATGTGAGGCATCTTCAGGTTTTCGACCACCGATGCCTCAAAAGCCTGGCTGGTTTCGGATGGCGTCAGCGTATCAGCAACGAGGCGATTAGAAAACGGGTATTTGGTTGTGCTGCAGGCACCTCAATCCGGGAAAACATCCAGCATCATCGACTACGATGGCTCGGTCATGTGCTACGCATGCCGAAATACCGTCTACCGAGACGAGTGTTGTTCTCCGTGCCTCCTTCGGGATGGCGCGAAACGCGAGGTGGACAGCACATGACTTGGTAGAAAGGCGTGAACGAAGAGTTTGGTGTTGTTGGTGTTGTACGCCTTCCAAGACGGGATCCCGCTGACCTCGTCTGTGCTTGGCTGGGGACGATGCAAAACTGGCGGCTAATCGATGTCAGTAGCGTCCGTGGTGTCACTTTCTTTCCAGATTGTTTGATTGAGCGGCTGGAGGTGTAGGCACCCCAGAATGCTTAACATAGGCCAGCACTAGGTCCCCTCCCTCACCTACTCCTATTCTCTGCTTTTCGCTCTTGGACTTTTAATATATATATATATATATATATATAATGATGATGATGATGATGATGATGATGATGATGATGATGATGATGATGATGATGATGATGATGATGATGATGATTTTATAAGATCTTTGGGCGGATGTATCATCTGTCATTTCCGATCCAAGTGACCTTCAAGGTTAGCTGCAATCTGACGCCAGTGGGAAACGTGAACTACTACTTTCATGGGATACGGGAGACAGTGGCTTGAATTGGCTGCATGTGTGTTCCAGATGAAGACCTCCATCTCGATCGATCAGTACGCTCACCTCTGTAGGGGCTGGTCATGCAGGAACCGGGCGATAGAAAACTCAGCCAGACATTATGGATAGAAAATGACATCACTGATGCCGGTTAACCGTCTTATCTCCATCCAAGCACAAGGAGAGTCAGCAGTGTCTAAACGTTTTGAAACGTTCTGAATTCCATTTTGCCAACTCAACTTTTGTCCACTCCGAATCAGAGCTTGTCTCGGTGGGTGGTAACTCGACATGGAAACCTTAGTCAGTGTTCGCCTCATTATCTCATCACTGACAAACTGGGACAAAGATGGACAGTGTGAACATCCTTATCGAGCGCCACTATAGCTTTTCATACACCCTTCATACATTCTCCCCCTAAAGCATTCTAGGAGTTTTAGCGTTAACGAGAAACGCCACTGTTTCATGAAGATGGCTAATGTCAGTCGAGGTGTTCTGGAAGAACCGAAAACGCCTAAGTTGTTACAGTCCTACTAGAACTGCAACCAGAAGGGATGCGAGGCTACTACCTTAGGGGACGCTTGTGGAGGCTTCCCTCTCTCTCTGCAAAACCAGCTTGTTGTCCGCCGTCGAGTCCTAGCTGCGCGTTCAACCTATCGGAGGGAATCTATCTTTCGATTTGCGAGCCCAACCTCCTCAGGTTTGACTCTGTCCATGTTACTTGAACCTACCAGTTGTTCCAGCTCATATGGTCTAACTGTCAGGTTCTTGCGGAGAGGCAACACGATTGACACCGACCTCGTGGTCTGCTCTTTCACCTAAGGAGACAGTGGCATACTCCAAACGCAGGTAGATGCGTGTGCCCATCTGTGGGAAAACTTAGTGTAGCGGTTGGATGATCTAAAAGCCGAACGATCGGTTCGGTTTTGTAGAGGTGCGGCTATAGATATGTGAGTCTTTCCCAGCATTCCAACAATCAGTCCAGTAGTATCAAACAAACCTAGAAATGTCACAGTAGCCTAGGTCACTTGAGGAGTATTCAAATTACTTTTGCGTGTTTGAAGGACGGAAACTTGGAAGTACATATTGCATGATCCAGAAGGAATTCGATGGTCTGTCCGTGGAGGGATTTGATAAATTATGCCAGTCGTACAAATGTGTCATCAACCCATATGATTATACAAGCCTTGAAAAGCTCACGCATATTTTTTGGTCAGATGCTCGGTAAAACTCTTCACTGAATGGTTGCTGGAATCAAGTCAGACCGGACAAGGTGTGGCCTCAGAGATTACAGTACTCCAAGCACATCAAAGTAGTTGGTCCCTCACATGCTTTAGTCATTCATTTATAGGCATGTTGCTATGATCTTTCTCAACCTACTAGCAAGCAGAGCTGGATGCGTAGAGCGACCGTCACTTGACAGCCGCATGGTGTCCCTAGGCGGAATACTGACTCGTATAGTAACTAGTTCACTAGGTCAAAGCAAGACTACAACGAAGAGGTCATACAAGCTTCACGGCCAGGAATCATTTTGAATCTGCGAATAGATGCTCAGTTCCATTCGGGGTAGGCCAACGACTAATGACCTGTGTGCTTCCAGGTGAAAGACAATGTGATAACACGTAGACGTGAGTAGGTTATTGCATCAGTATACTAACACGGTGAATGCTGCATTCCAAAACTCATTCGGCTCTGTGACCCACCTGGATCCAAACCAAACGAAATGTGTATTTTACACGGGTACCTCCACCCCTGAGAATGAATTTTCATTGTCATAGTTCAGTCGTTTATTTGAAAAGCACTTTTGCATTTCCTGAAGCCGAATACAACCATATAAAAGTATGAGACGAGTTCACAATGACCCCAGTTTTGTTGAGGTATTAGGCCTCGGGTTCGTTTAGCTAAAGTTTGCGGTTTTCGACGTTTTTTTATCATGCAGTGCCCAGTATCCGTGGGAATGCTTCCCGAATTCCCCATATTTTAGCTCAACGTCGTCCGCATGATACCTCAGCTCGAGAAAGCACAGTGGTCTTGAAGATCCGCGGTTCGAACCCGACCCCCAGGCATTTCGACCGCATCTGTGTATAATTTGATAAGATATGAGACCTCAAGCTTCTTTCGGAAAGAATGTTACAGATGAACAAAGGTGACGACATTAGCCCAAATATCTCTTTTATGCATCCTCGCCAATTCCGTGCTCATTGGTATTCTCTCCCTTTAGATCGAAGTCCATCTGATGCCGAACAAGACGAGATGAGGAGACAAGAAAGAGAGGCCTTAGAAGAAAGACAGCGTCGAACCGAACTTGAATTTGCACACAGGTTGATGACCAAACCGGAAGAGATGGCCAGCGATTTGTGTCGGGTGGAATCTGAACCTGACCTCGTTCAAACAATTTGTGCTCCAAATGTCTTCAACAAGGACGCAATTAAATTGGACAAGAAACTCTATCAGATCGATGTGGCAAATGCGCGTATATCCACCCTCAGTCGTCTTTCAGGCACTGCCATACTTGTGAAGGACTATCAAGCTCTTGAATTTCTTGAAAAAATAACGCAACGCATTCGAAAACAAAATGTGACTTTGTTCAAGGAGGCAGACAAGTACTTGACACAGTTCAAACGTGACCCAAACTTGTTATTGAATGACCCGAAGGAGAAAAACAAAGCATTTGGCTTGGAAAGTCCACAATCTCCCTTGTCTGATAAGATCATGTTCGTCATATCGGACGATGATGATCAAGACAGTGAGAACCTTCGATGGGAGCTGAACAGTTTATCCTTCAGCACAGATAACAGTTCCACAGAAAGTGATGACGAAGGTCCGACTCCGGAGCAAGTGGAACATTTGGCCCATGAAATTCGCAAAGCTGAGGGGACGCGTTTCAAAAAGAAATTGAAGCACTCGTTTCGCTCGAAGCATTCACACGAGGACAACAAGACAGCCCAAATGCCACCACCCCCGAACCCATTGGGTCATTCCAAGCGTGCTCTGCTTCGTTCGCATTCCACCGTTCCAAACGGGCTTTGTGAACAGGGCAGCATGATGTCTTCGTCCTCTTCCTCAATACTGGGTGATTTGGATGCAGAAGACAGAGAGTCGGTCGATTCCAGGCGTCGAGTCCACAAGTCTTCCCACGCCTCCAACCTTCCATTCAACCTATTGAGTCTCACAGGTCAGCTATCTTGGTTGGTCTCTGAGTATATTGAACGAGACACATCCACCTATAAGTGGGCAACTGAACTGATCCACAAAATCAGTACAATGTCTGTGAACCGCGCTACCTGGCTAAACGTACATCAGCAGTTAAGAGAGACCACAGAACTTCTCTACAAGCATCGGGATAAACATAATGCATCGATCAAATCCAAGACGGCCAAGGGTGAAATCGCCTGGAATCGTTTACAGCTTACCTATGAGACAGTCGCCTCTAATGACGGTGATAACGCAACAGTTACAGCAGAAACAGCAAGGAAGCTATTCGCCAACGGTATGGCTACTTGTTGCCAAAATTCTTCACATCAACACCTTGTACATTTGGCCAGGTTTCTCGAGAAGAAATTTCATCTGGCATATGTTTGTGATTTGATATTGTGGAAAGCCCAAAAGCTATTATATGCCACAAGATCGGTTGCCTCGGCAGACACAGCCAAATACCAACTGACCGACTTTCGTATTCGTCATATGCAGCTACGATTGGACCAGGCGAACATTCAGAATTGGTCCAATGAACTTACCGATTGGATGACATGTTGGATAGACGAAGTAATCAACTCACAGTCGCATGTGAAGAATCAGTACGAGGACAACTTTTGTCTGGATGAATTGCGTACAATGCAATCCTCAGTCAAACGATTTCACACACTTGTCCAACACTTACGAGATTCCGAATTCATGTCGGACATATTCCTTGATCTGAGTTCTCCTGACCCTGACTCGGCACGAACGAAAACGGACCCACTGGAAGCCCATCAACATCACCCTCATTATCACCCACATTTACATCATCATGGGGAGGGCGGACATCAACAAGATCTACGCCCGATGGAAGCAGACAGATGTTCCCACACCTATGCAGCCTTGGTACGACAAATTCATGAACACGCCATGTCAAACCGACCACTGAGCTATTTTGCCGAGCGAGCGCTGTACGATATGGCTGTCGAGTTGGACTGCCCCATTGATTGGAAGGAACGTTTGACGACACTGTTGGATGAGCTTACTGAAGCTTATAAAGGCTGGAAATTGCTGTTACAGTCCAAACTGAATTCTGATTATTATAACTACTTTTTCGAACCTCACCGTACGGAAAAATAGATGTTTCATTTTTGTGATAAACTTCACCATCATCCCCGTCGCCAAGTTATAACCTTCGTTAGTTGATTTCCAATATCGCGAATGGCTGTACTGTCACACTTGTAAGTAAACCGGTCATCCAGTCAACCACGTGACCTGATTCAAAAAATCCCGACTTTTGCGTGTCCCCACTAATTACTTTGTAGCCGGACATATAAAAAAACTGTTCATCGGCACTCAACCTTGTTATTACTTGTTAGCTATGCCCCATGTTTCGTTTCAGTCACACTGAGACGCTACATTATTGGTGTAAACAGTGCGCCGTTATGAATTTCTACATGCGGTTCTTTGCAACAATAAGGCCACCAGCATTGAATAAAACCTGTATTACTTGTTTCCGCCTTGAAAAAAATGGTTTTTTGTTGCGATGATGACAAAATCTAGTCAAGTCATTGAACAATTTTCAATCAAAGCCATTCTACAAGCCTCTGTGAGAAACAAATCGCCCGATGAGTGAAACTTTCGTTCGAGAAGTCGTTGTTCGAGCAGCTAATCAATACGTGTGACCACGTGATTTGGATCCCGTGATTGAAAGATGAGTGGTGCTACATCCTGTCCAAGTGTGGGCTAATCACACTGCTATTTAGCCGCCCGTGGCGGAACGGTTAGGTTCTTAAGCAATTCGCCGGGGGGAGGGGATTTTCGTGAGATGAGTACTGGTGATGATTACCAATAAGGATGAGACATATTCATAGTGCTTCTTCAGCATAATTTGATTTCACTGACAGACCAAAATCTTCATTAAGGTTAGCGAATATACACTCATTTGAAAACTAACTTGGTTTTTCGAGAGACTCGCCTGGAACCCAGCTGAGTCTCTCGTTTGCGATGTTCTCTCCATTAAGTTTAGCGATATACACTCATTTGAAAACTAACTTGGTTTTTCGAGAGACTCGCCTGGAACCCAGCTGAATCTCTCGTTTGCGATGTTCTCTTCATTAAGGTTCCCAAATCTCCCCACACTACCAATAACTTCGGGTGTGCAAGGTCTTGTGAGATTGCTTCCTTTAGGTGGTCAATGTCCTAACTATATTCTTTTCGGAACGTGCATAGGGTAAAGTTTGGCGCTGTATAATTACCACAACATTTCTTTGAACCTGCACCAATTTGAGCTATTCGGTTACCTTCTTCTAAAAGACAAGTACAAATTGAACAGTTCGGTCGGTGGAGTCAAAAGTTTTCGCTACAGCTCTTCAGTACGACGGAAGTCAAAGCAACAAGACTCGTTCGTTGTGTTAGTTGATACTCACAAGATCGGTAAAAAAACGGGCTGAGCTAGCAGCTGAAAACGATTCTCAGCTGAAATGACAAATAGATCGGTCACTATGATGTCGACTCCAAAGCATTCCAAATCACCCAGGTACTTGTACATTTTTTCTCAGGGGTGATTGGGATGGTTGATTTCAGTCGAAACCAATCAACTCAAGGGAACGCAAATCACAAAGCGATCACAAAACGATCACAAACGGACAAATAAAACCACGAAGACGCTGTCTCCCAATTAGCCAATCACTTCGCGAGAAAATAGATAATCTTCAAATGTTATATAAATACACACAGTCAAAGAGGAAGTATCCAGTGAAATACACGCTGATAATGTTGTATGGTGACGAAGCATTTGCAAGTCGATTGCCAAGCTCGGTAAACAAATGAACAACAACTAGATGGTTTATTTACTGTTTTTTAAGGCAGTTAACTAGAATTGTGCATTAGTGGTTTAGTTTCCTCACTGAGAATGACCCCAGTTTCTTGTTTTATCACCTGATTTGGACGCTTCATTTTTTTACAATGATCAGCCTTTTATGATAGTTCCATTTCTTGCTGGGGTTATTTTGGAAACTTGCAGTTTATGACCAGGCAGAGTATGTCGAAGAAAAATTTATGGTGGTATGTGAGATGTTTGCAAGACCATAGAGCACAAAGTGCTCAAGTTCCAACAAGTTCCAACAGCTTCGTTTTGTCGCAGCCTCATTTTGGCGTAGCCTCATTAGACGCCTGACCAGTGGGGTGGTGCTATGCCCCTCCGACTGCTTACTAGAGGAACTGGAATTCTTACAGAACATTCCTGAATGGTTCGTACTCAAGACTACGCAGTATGTGGAATCCATACTTAAAAAATGTTACTCTTCTGCATGAGATCCCCCTGTTACTATGACGTACATGGCCCATAATCTGTGCTTGAGTTTCAATTCCAGCTGCAGTATCAACAGGATGGTAGATGTTGTGGATCACAATCTCCTTGATACCTTTTTATTACCGTGAACCCCGGTCTGGATAGCCGATCGATAGCCTGGTGCGCTTGGCCAAAACAGAAAAGTCAATGAACGTGCGAACCGGCCGATCTATTGATCACTGTCACGTACAAACGGGTCAAGAATGTGATACGAAGAATACAACTTATCTGTCAAGGACGAGTGAAGAGCAACCAATGGAATCTGTCTCAACGAAAACGGCTATTCCATTGGCTGTTAAATAGCCATCCCATTACGTTCGGAGCTGGTACTCCTAATAAGTACAAAACCCAATCGTGCAAACTCCGAACCTGAGCTGACCTGCGAAAATTCCGGGCTTTCACAAACTTGTTTGACATTGACGTCACGTACTTGATTCTGTGACACTTTAACCCGTGTGCCACTCTGTCGACTCCATCCATTTTCGCTTTCCTTCACTAAAGTAAATGCACCTCTGACTTTCACCTAACCTTTTCCACCTGATTTCTGGTACCATATAGATTTGTGACATTTTAGCCAAGAGGAGCAGTTACAGAAAGCGAGCTTTTTTCTCTACCTTCGCTCTTCTTATGATGTTCATTAGCACTGTTATGTCTGACTGCTGTTCCCGCTCCAGTGCCCAGTGCCGGAAAAAACTCGCCGATAGGGGAACACAACAGCTTCATTGCGAACAAGGAGGTGCGCGAATGCGAAAATACGAGGGCCTCAAGTCATTTTATTGGAGGGACACCGTTTGACCTTGATCCAAAGCTGTCTCGCGCGGCCTGGATTTGAGACAAGATGTCACACGCTGCGTATTGAAGGGGCGTTGTCTGACCTTGATCGAACGCTGACTCACGCTGTCTGGCTTTGATACTGTCACGCGCTGCATTTTGAGGGGGCGTTGTCTGTCTGGTCAGCATCTAATGGAGCTGAGGTTCTCAGTAGATCTCTTGCATTCAGTGATTACGTTCAGGAATCTGACCTTCCTGATAAGTATCTTCAATCATTGATGTATTTACTTTCAAATAAATTCACTTACTTCGGTAACAAACAGCAGTTCACATCCGTGAAAGTTAGCTTTGCCCTCCACCTTCTTCGCACAGAAAGAATCAGTTAGGCAGATCCTAGTTCCCGAGTAAGAAACAAGGAATTCATCTAACATTACAAATTTATTCTCCGGCTACTATCATGAACAACTGCTCTACCGTTAAGTAACGGTGCGGTCAGTTCCGGATGAGGTATATGACCGATTGTCCGACCATAAATTATTGATTGTTTCGGACAAACTGGGATTTTGGTGTCCTGAAACATAATTAATAATTTACATCAGGTTGGAGCATTTCGGTCCATTAGTTAATCAGCCAGACCTAATGTCTGATGAAACATTCTCCCATATGCAAAAAAGCAGCTCAAACGGCTGTGCGTCACATGCAGTATTGCATGAACATAATGCGAAGACTATCTGGGCTATGGTTTCCAAGGCGCTTTCTAGTAAAATTCTAAACAGGTTGATCCATAATCGTGAGAGTTCGATTTGCGAGAATCCAGTTGGGTTTGGCCCTGACCGATATTGCATCAATCAGTTTTCGATTTTCGACAAGTGCTGGAACTGTACCACTGCGGTGACCAACCATTCGCTATCTCAGATCAGCTTTTGACTTTGCTGGTTGTCAGAAACTGTGATGGTCGAGCGTTTCTTCAAAATTCTTATCTCGGATCTTTTCCAGATAAGCCCCATCACTAATGCAAAAAGTGCATGTGCGAAAAGTTAAGCCCTGTCACTTTTTGCCAGCTTCAATTTAATGTACACACACAACCTTGACCTTATCCGTATCTGGGCTCATTTTGGGCATAAATTTTCTCTGTTCGGACGTGAAACCCTAAATGAACTTTCTGACGTTTTCAACTCTCGTTCATGACAAGGAGACAGCAATACGTTTTTTGAAAAAGCCACCGAGTGATCCATCAGCAACGGTTATGCAACAATGGCCACCAAACGACACTTTCAACTGTTTCTGACAGGTGGAGTTGTGATGCCCGAGAGTGTCGGCAAGAAATCCGTCTTCGAAAGGGAACTTGGCTGGAGCGGTCTAAAATGAAGTTTAGGACAGTAATTCTATTCATTTATTGCTGGTCCAAAAATTCGGCAAAATTCAGATTCTGCTCGGAGGAAGTATCTGTTAGCCGCACAACCACTGTTGACTGGAAGAACTTTCTTTGCGATCACTCATCCTCTCTGATATGTGGGCAGCATACCAAGGAATTGAAACAATGATTGACATGAATCATACTCATGAAACGGTTCATCATACCAAAAACTTTGTGGATCCAGTGACTGGAGCTCACACACAAACCAATGAATTTGTTTGGGACGCCTAAAAGATGCAGAATAAACGCCAATGTGGCACACATCGATCTTTAGTGGACGGCTATTTGTGTGAGTTCGTTTGGAGGCAAACGTATCGAAAACGGACCTTTTCATGCAAATTATTGAGGACATGCTCCGATTTCATCCTCTTTAATAAAAACTAAAAGTACAAATTTCATATCCTCTTTTTTCTAATATTTTTTTGGGTAGCGCGGGTTAATTTTTGGGCGGGGCTTGCCTGGAAAAGATCCCTTATCTCTTCTGAATGCCTTATCGTCCCCTCCAACGAAGTTTTCCCTGAGTTCTTCACATCCAGTGACTTTAGACAAGGATATCCCCTTTAGTCTTTTCTATTCTAGTTCAGTGTGCTGCTTGAGTCTTCTTCAACTGTCCCTAAAAATTTGGAGATTTAAACATTCCTGCAACGTTCACACATGGACACTGAGTACATCGATAAAATTACTCTTCTTGGATGAGACCTTTCTGCACTGCAAACTACTATAAATAGCCTAGATAATTCCGGTGTATAGTTTGGTATGCAATTTGCACCTGTTAGGTATGAGTGTTACCGGAAGGTTGGGTGGGATAGAACCCATTCCATCAGCTAGTAGGTATCCAGGCCATGAGCCAGCCTGCAGATTCATCCTGACCTTCGTCTACAAAATGTTACCTCAAGTACATTCGGGCTAGATAATTAGAGGACCATGGCAAAACTGGAATTGCTCTCAGCCTTCCGTTCTAATTGAGCCCAAGTGGACAAAGTTCAAAAGCTGACCTCAGTGGCACGCGAATTCGGTTTTCACAGGAGACCTAACTGGAACCCAGCTTAATCTCTCGTTTATAATGGTTCCATTCAACTGAATGTGTTGCACCAGACAGCCTTATGTTTCGGTTGGCACAGAAACGGAGACATGGCAATACATTACATAGACGTACTACACTGCGCCTACCTGATGAGCTCCAGTAACTTCGAAGTGGGTCTTCGGCTGTCGAAGTGTTTTCAGCAACCTTATGAGTAGCGTATTACATCTATACAATGTGTTGCAGCATCTCGAATATCGTACGAACCGAAACATGGGACGATTTGGCTCAGCGCATTCAGTAGAACACTGACTTGAACCAGCCAGCTTATTTTTCTGGAATGAAACGTGGTATGTGTGTGGCAAGATTATGATAGGCAGGTTATTGTACTGGGGAATTTGAGGTCTCACTTGAGCACCATCATTAGTACGCGCACAACGCTGGATGGATCCGTGCACCGTTTAACTCCAACTCGAAAAATGCTTCTTGCTTGCTCGTGGCAATGAAACATGATATCTGACCCCTCGATGTTATTGGAATCAGTCGTCCAGGCCTCATTGCGTGTGTCCACACCAGCTTGAAGGATTTTTTGCAGGTGATATTTTTAACTACTAACAAGTAGTTAAAAGTTTGGACGTGAAAACTCCTGAAGTTGTTCGCCTGGACATATAGAGTTCAAGTTGGCTCAAGGGATGGCGGTTGTAGATTCAGTCGGTATTGCATCAACAACAAGACCTGGGAAGGTTGATGCAAGGGGGTCATTCAGATTTCAGTGTGGCAGATAACTGGCTGGATCATTTGAATATTCCAGTCTACGAAAACGCATTTCGTGGTTGTTCTCTTGCAACGTGTACATTGCTGGACACCCACAGCTGTTAGGACTGGTGTCTGGGTGCACGAACTGACTAAGACCTTGTGTGTTTGGTAAGCAGCACGTTGCTCATTCGACTCTGGTGACTAGTAGGTTCGGGAGTGATTTGGGTACGAACTTTCCACGTACGTACCTTCCTCATGCGGTTCATGTGATCACGAACTGCGCAAGTCGGCAGGTTGTATTTAGGAGTTTAGTGTATCCTATGGGCTCTGTTATGTTTGGTGAAAAGTTCATTCCTTGCCCAATATCCTGTGTAGGGATCTAAGATCAGCAGTTTGCTTTCCCAACCCACTTGTTGCGGCAGACACGTGAGTGATAGAAACGATTATTTGCATAGTTTATTCGCATGAATCAGCCAAGAAGGCTGGACAAAAGATACGATCAGTCGGTTCCAGTAAACTTAGTCTCAATACTCGGCTGAGTAAAAACTAATCTCAGTTGTGGACTGAGTCAGGTGGTTTTTCAGGGACACCTCATGCAACCTGCGTTTAAATCTCTTCAAGAATACATTAATCCCAGCAGGGAGAGAACTGAGCACTTCGCTCCTCAGAATTCAGCAGCTGCCTGGAAGCTCTTCAGTGAACGCATTTCAGATTTTAGAAACAAAGCCGAAGAATGACGATAAACGGTAGCCGTTCTCCAATAAACTGTCAAAGCAGGGGCATCGTACTTTGTTCTCTCATCTGCTTCATTTTGTAGGAGTTTTACTTGTCTGTCAGCCGATATTTGAGTAGGTGGTGTAAGTGCTGCCAAAAGCTAGCCTACCAAAGGTCAGGACAAATTCACTGAACAAAAAACTCAAAGATCTTCGGCATGCTGTTACCGCTCAAGTGTTCTACTTTATCACAGAGTTATCCAGGCAGTCCCACGGTCGGTGGATGTTCCCGTTGAAGCCAATTCGATTGAAATTCTGTCATTTTTTGTTATGGGACTAATTGACTCCATCGGTTTACCGGTGTTTTACAAGTGAACTAAATGCGCGAACCCTTGGAACGAAACAAGCCGAGACAAATACCAGCTGGCGGTGTAGGACAGTCGATTGGAATAGCATGCAACTCTAAAAATAACCCTTTTCATTCGTTAGATGACGACCGTTTGCAAATTTACGGTACATATATTTCTCTGCATCAGCAACGCAGGAAGGTCTCTATAAGTTTGGAACAAACTGGTCTTTAGAGGTGGGTTGCGCTCCTTTTGTACACTTGTTTGCAGTGCCAAACACAATCTTGTGGAACGTGCCCAGAACAATACTTTACTTAATTCAGCAGGGTGGCGCAATCGTTTGTCCGATAGAAATCGGACAAGTTAATGTAGACCGGTCGATAAAATTCATTAACTGTGAGTCTGCACCCATTCGGATTTCACGATCATATGAAAATTCTACTAGACCTCAGCCCATCCAAGATAAAAGCTCATGTTTTGAAGGGGATGACTGTGCCGGAAACGAGCCACTAGTCTGCACCCATTCGCATTTCACGATCATATGAAAAGTCTACTAGACCCCAGCCCATCCAACATAAAAGCTCATGTTTTGAAGGGAATGACTGTGCCGGAAACGAGCCACTCTAAATAATCGAACATCTTGTCGACTAAAAGTATATTATGTGGGCAAGCTACGGACTACACGAGGGCATGTCTTGATTGGCCAGAGTGTGATCCAATCAGGATCGAGCAGTTTTAGCTCGGTGCTTCTCGACTCGCATGACCTAGCATGACCCTATGGAAAATCCCATGATAACTCTATGGATACGCCTGCGCCAACTGTCCTGTCTTCACAAAAGGCTGTCTGATGCTACTGTGCATTTTGACACAACAACGGAAAGCCAAGGATCCACATGGGAGTTGCAGTGCAGTTCGCAAGTCGCAACGACCGTTCCACGTTGACTAACGACTACACAGTGACTAGAGAGATGCACCTAGACGAGTGTCTAGATCACTGAAAAGAATATTTCCAACATCGATTTAGTTGCTCTCGGTCACTTTGTCGATGTCATCCACTCGTCCGCTAATTTTGAGCCCTGGTGTGTGATGTTAGATCCCCTCTCATTTTATGAAACACCAATATGCCTTTCTGTCTTCGAACACCACGGGACTGCTGGAACAGATGCGCCTCCCCCGAAGTTGTTTCTTTGTTCCGCTCTGACTGGGTTGTTTTCCTCTGTTGTTTGGGAACAAGAACCTGTTCCAGAGAGTTGATACCGATCGTTGGTCATACCACGTGTTTAAAAAATAGCACATCAACCCACTGCTCCAACCAGAAAGTTATAAGTCACACGCCTGTCGTAACTGGTTCCCCTTATGCAGCAACGCCCATCTTCGGCCCGTAAGCCTCACGTCCGAGAGTACCAAGCGGGAGTTCGATCTGGAAGAGTGTGCATCGATCACATCTTTAAATTATATCAGTTTCTTAGACAATGTCACTTATACCGCCAACCAACAGTCGCAGGCTTCCTCGACTTTAAGAGAGCTTTCGACTATTTTAATATTGTCTCTTGAATACTCTTGACCAGACGTTCTTCATGCTCTCTGCTCTCATACCTCCAGTTAGATTACAGTGTACAATGAACTATCCACAACTAACGGCGTTCATCCCCTCTCTTTTTGTTCAATTTTGCCTCCGATATCATCATGGAATACACACTTTATGGTGAAGTGAAGTTAGGTGTCAAAATCACGTCTGGAGAGAGAGATGGATGGGATTATGTGGACGACGTAGTTTTGTTGTTTGGAACAGAATATCGGAGATGACGCTCCCATGTTTTGGCATGCGTTCTGCACCTCCAAAGTACAGACTCTTGTTTCAAAATTTCCCATCCATTTGTGCTTCTCTGAAGCCTCAGAGGTTGGGTTTGTTGAACGGTTTACATATCGTGGCAGATGCCGTAACAGGTGAATTCAGTGCGCGGACAATCAAGGCGTCAGCAGCGTTCACTAACTCATGTCATTTATGGCATCAGAACTGCTATTCGCTGAAGCTAAAGAGCCGTGTAAACAAGGCAACTGTAGATGTCTCACTCTATGGTTGTTAGGCTTAGCCCCTTCGACCCTAGGCAATTCAGGGTGTCTGATATGCGGTGTCTCTGTAGCGTAGTAACAGTAAGCTGGCTGCAGTGAATTCTCGACGAGGTGGTGTGATTCGTTAGAGCAGTAGATCAAATCTACCTGGTTCAGGTGGTTAGGGCGTGTGTTACGTACGCTCAACCACCGTTCATCCGGGGGAGCGTTATTTTCTATTCCGAGTATTGTTCACGAAAGGTCCTCTGGAGACAGGCAATGTAAAATGAAAGCGGCTACGGTCCAGCTGAGTGTTGTGGGATCTTCGCGCCTTCCTGGCCGAGGCACAGATGATCTTGGTTGTAGGTGGTCAGAAACTCTACAGGAAATGGCATGCACTCGATCCTGGTGGCAGACGTGACAAGTTAAAGTTAGACTGGCGTTGTGTGATGTACACTGAACGAAAGCAGTGAGGATTTCTGAGGTACCTTGCCCGTGTAGAGCTTATACTACTGATGGGAGAGGCATGCGAGTAGTATGTTTTCTTCATGTAAATTCGCTTGAAAAGGGAGATCTGTTGTGGATTTGCGGACTCGCTTTGTAGCATTTGCTTGGACTTGAGCAACCCTCAATGAATATTCAGGAAAGTTCAGGAAGGCGCGTTCAAGAGAAGATGAATGTTCAGTATTTTTGTAAACAAGATACATATGAGAGTTTTGCTTTACTGTCCAAAAGTCTGTAACTGGTCAGTTGGCATTTGCTAATAAATAACTGCGGAGCGGTTTTCTTCCTTTCCGGACCCCGCAGCGAAGGCCTCCTTCTTTCCAGGGGTATCGGTCTTTGCCTCTGGATCAATAGGTAAAACGTCAGTCCCCCCCCATGTCACATTGGCAAGCGTCCCATGTCAATACCGCTGGTTTCTTTGAAAATTAATTATTCAATCCAATGGTCATTGAGTTGCCACGTGAAACCCCCAGACTGATCTACCCCCCCCCCCCCGGCTATGGGGTTTCACACCCAGAAGGTCCTTTGAGTGACTCCCGTTTGGGGGAACACTATAACTCCTATAGCACGATAGTTTGTTAAACAGCGTGGTACCAAATTCGGAACAGATTTAGTGCCGAAAAAGAGGTATAAGTGTCGGATGAACCATTCTGTCCGAAACGTGTTAAACCAGCCAACCGGTCATAGTTATTTGTCCATGAAACCAACTGATCCCTGAACGAGACACATTAGAGCAGCCAAATAGCCTGCCCGAGCAATATGTGATGGTCAACAGTGTGGCCGATAACGCGTTCAAAGCGACATTACAAACCACACCTTTGCCCTTTCTATAGGATGAGTGTTCGGTGAGCTTGGCAATTTTGTTGCAAAAATGAGGACGATGTCATCGGCGGTCATCACCAGCAACAATCTGAACACAGGGGTTTTGAAAACTTTGCCATTTCATCAATGACGAAGTTGAACAAGGGTGGAGGGAGCGGCGGATCAGCGGTGCGAACAACTCGCCCTCAGACAGGACATCCCTCAATCACAGAATGCGCATCACGTGGTTCCTCGAGTGACAACTTCTCAAGAGGAAGTTTCACTCGTCTTGTGAAGGTATTCTTCCTCTGAGCATCTCATTGGCCGACCGTATCTTTTATTTTATTCCTTACTCTTCCTTATTCTCACTATTGGCTCGTCAACCTGCAGCACGACCTCCAATCTATCAGCATCGGTTTGTGGTGATAAGTAATCTAAGTCAGGCTGCAATCGAATGTAAGAGTACTGGTCCTACCAACTTATACAGATGCCGCTCCCTCTAGAGGAACCTTTCACAGCAAGCCCCTTCCCGGAAAAGAATTCATCTGGTCATCCCCTTCAGTTAGTCACTAAAAAGGAAGACAACTGGTCTGTCATATCACCGGCGTGGGGAGTTTTTCATCCTAGCTTTGCGTATTGATTACGTATACCACGTGACAACTGGTGGCCACAACGAATAAGTAGTACTTTTACCCAGGAGGTGGCAGCAGCACATTCAGTTGTAGAATATCATAAACGAGAGATTCAGTTGTCTCTCATGAAAACCAACTTGATTTGCAAATGAGGGTATTTCTCGAGAACAGTCCATTCAAGTAGAACATAAGGTTGACGGAAACCTGGGGATTGCGCATACCTGATGAGCCCCAAGAAGGGCGAAACTGGTCGTGGGCTGTCGAAGAGTTTTCAGCAACCTTGTGCGTAGTTTCCTTTATGAAAATAGTACTTTTATCGGTTATCATCATCGTAATTTTCAGTTATAAAACCCGTGCACATGTTGTACAGTGGTTATAGCTGCCAGTATTTCGTTCACCGATGATCTTGGAATGAGGGCTAGGTGGCTACGCGGTAACTGGTGCGTGAATACAGAGGCGTCAGGGCACTTTTCATTGGGGATGCCGGAAAGGTAAGTTATGCACTGATGGTAACAGCTTGGATGCACGAGTGCCATTGACTTGGCCTTGTCTGATAAGCCCTGTAACCACTGATGTGTTACGTCTCGGTGTCCCCAACGATGGAGACGGCAATGACCAGCTCAGCTGATGATTCTACCAAGTCATCGCTCGACCTTACCAGGCTCGTTTCCAGTGCAACCTGTGGACTACGATTGGTGTGTTCTATCATGGGCGAGTTATTTCCTCCGAAAACTATTCATCGATTGGTTCGAACCCGGACACTGTTTTTTGAAGATTCAGAAGACCGGATCCTGTTCCCTGAATCCGGAAGACCAACTTCCTGGTACCTAGCCAATTGGTGAGACACACGTAGGAAACTATAGAGCAATAAACTAGTGATTTCAGCAGTCGAAGACGAGTTATTGTCGTCAAAGTTCCATTGGGAAGGCAGTATCATCGAGCGGCTAACAGTGACACTCGCCTAATTATCCACTCCTTCCTTTCATTAGGTATAACACAAACGTGCAAATAAAGTAGCGTACTCTTATAATAAAATTTTCATGGAACATGTACACATGCACACAAAATCAACTCTGAGACGTATTCAATAGGTCCGGCACAAGAAAAAAAGACGCTACCTCTCACCCTAAGGGGACGTGATAACCGATGGGGTGGGAAAATAGCCACCAAAAAAGGGGGTTGGGTACAAATTTGAGAGGGACAGAGAGATAAGGGCGGGGGGGAGAGTTGCCATCCGTGCATGCGGTCAGATTGAGTCAACGCTGTGAGCTGCACTCGTTCGCTCATCACAAGCAGTCTAAGGTGGTGCGCGGGGATTTAGGAGATAGGGGAACGGGAAGCGGGGTGGACAAATGTTCCCAGACACGGTGTGTGTGTGTGTGTGTGTGCATAAACGGTAGTAGAGTGATTCAATGAGTCGGATACTTTTGCACTTTTGGGCAACCCTATATTATATATATATAAGTATATGTATATATGTATACGGTATACATCTAGTAGCTAGGAGGAGGTACGTCGTGCTACGTACAAAGGTGCAGTATATTGCAAGAAGCATGAGAAAGACAGTCGGTCAGTGAACAGTGTGTCGTGCGGTTCTAGTCCATCCAATCACGAGCGGTTTAGAAGCAACAGAACAGAACTGGCAAGCCATTCCTGACTCAGAGTGGATTGGACGTAACGGGGGTAGACAACGTGCTGCGATGTGCGACTGAATATCGGCTAGTCTTCGGACAAGGTGCGCGCGCGTGTATAAAAAGGGTTGAAATCGGTGGGGAAATGTAATTGATGAAGGGTTTGAAATTCAAAAAGATCAATAAAGAGGCACAATCACACGCGTGCGCCCACGGCAAAATGTGACGAACTGCACACATCCCTCGAAAAGGTTGTTGTAGGGTGATGATGGTGTGCGATTATGATGGGATAGACTTAAGAGATGGTAAAAACGAAAAACAACGGGGAAGGAAGAAAAACACACGTGAAACGAATAACAATCAAACGGACCAAGCGAAATTAATCACAGATGACGAATGGTGAAAGAAAGGTGTGTGTGGGTGTGTGGCTTTGGATCTCAGGGTGAAGCTCTACATATATTGGGCTGTGATAGACAAGAGACGAAGTGTTTTCGACAAACTGTTGTTGTTTTGATTGAATCACTGAGGTTGCTGCCTGAAGGATGATGGGACTCCCCCGCGTTGTCAGTCACGTGAAACAGTAGCGAAGTCCTGATCTATACACACTGTCTGAATGCTTGACTAAACAAGATGGGAAAGGGTGGATAGTTGACCCCAGATCGTGAGGCAGAGAGGGAAGGTGTTCCACGAAAATCAGAACAGCAATCGCAATTTCTTACGTCAGGTTCTCTGTATCTGAATAATCTGTCCTGCGGAAGCATAAATTAATGAACGATAAGAGGAACATATTGGCCACAGTTGTCCCATATAGGTAGTATCAAATAGGAGAATGAGGTAGACGATGATAATAGGTTGATAGACAGAGAAAAAGAGGTTGTGACACCAAAAAAATGTGCTAGCTAAATGGCGACGGGGATGGAGTTGTGAAAATAGTGGTGATCTAACACAATCGAGCGGCGCAAACACCGAGAGAGAGAGAGATTAGGTGAGGGTATAGAACCAAAGGTGAAAGAGCCGCGATTGGGAACAATCGCGATCATCCGGGTGGAAAGACATGATGTGGCAAAAATGCGTTCACTTATCGGAAATAGGTTTGTAGGCTTCATGCATCAATGAGAAGATGTGACATTCAGATAATCGCAGAACGGTATGTTCAGGGATTAGTTTAGCAGAAACAGACTTTTATGTGGTACGAGGGCTGAAACAACTCTCTAATCACTTAAATCGGCCCATCGCGACTACATAAATAGGATGGGCTGATTAACCCTTATAGATGGAATGGATAGGAGTCAATGTAGTGTATTCACTTTGAAATGTGCGTACGCTTTCGCTTGTGCTATCACTAGTGGGTTAACGACAGCAGGGCCTTGTATAAATCGCACAACAGTCTATACATAAGTGCTTGAAATTCCACAGCTCTAATTGGCTAATGTTGTATTTGTGACCGTACCATGTTCGGCGTTATCACATCTGGTTGAAAATGATAGAAAATAAGTTTGGCCTAACGACCGACCCAAGGTGACGGAAGGGTCTCCGCTTGCACTATCGCCGTCCGGTTCAACGCCTGGACCGTCTTTGTCGCTGACCTCGGAAGGAGTGATGCTAGAGGTTGGCGCTTCTTCTCCTGTGTCGGGCACCTGTTCTGTAGAAGACGAAGATGGTGCGGTGGTTACCGAGTTCACAACACTGTCAGCAGTGAGGGCCGATTTAACAGAGTCGTTATTAGAATCCACTACAGAAGTGAAGGGGTTACCCGAAGGGACAGATGTTGAGGATGAGGCTGCTGGTGTTGGAGTTCCCATATTTGCAAGTGATATAGTTGGACAAGCAGAACTAAACGTGGGTGTGAGGATGAATGACTGAGGTGTGTTGCAGGTGCTCGAAGTAAGATTTTTCAATAGCCGCCAGGTGGATGGTGTGAGGATGGGTGAAAAGGTTTGAAGATCCGAAGGCCAGAAACCCGGAGTGGGGATTTCGATGGGAGTTCCAGAAATGGTGGTACTTGTGGTGGTGGCGGCAGTGGTGGTTGTGGAAGCTCCAGTATTGCCACCTAAAGCCTTATCCGCAGGTTGGGTCACTTCGGTTAGCAGTCTGTCTGGGATTAGGGTAGATGGTCGGGCGGCAAGCCTATACACAGTCGACGAGTTCGAAGTGCCGAAATCGTCCGCACGTGATGACGATTCACTGTTCAGCTTATTACCCAGACAGTTCGATGCCGATATGGCCGAAATAACCACATTTGGTGCACAGGTTGGTTGAGTCTGGCGACGGAGATCCAGTTTAGCAAGACTAGGTCGGATCGAAGTCAAAGTGACTTCATTGCAGTCCGGTTCGGGTTTTGTCACCAGTGTGTTCGTTACCAAAATAACACTTGGTGAAATGGGGCCAGGAGGTGTCGTGGTGGAGGACAAGTTGGGTACAAGGTCGTCCGATTTTAAATGGGTAACCGGAGTGCTGACCGATGCGACATTATCATGCATAGATAACTCCGAACGCTCCAAAGCCATGCGAGAAAGCAGTTCCTCTGCCTCGACGCATCCAGCAAGCTAGAAGGGATTAGAGAACAGGATGACATGTTGTAAGTATGCAGGAGAATCGAGAGAGGTGAAATTACACGGGAGACTTTATGCAATAACGTGTGATT
Source organism: Opisthorchis viverrini (assembly GCF_000715545.1). Taxonomy (NCBI): domain Eukaryota; kingdom Metazoa; phylum Platyhelminthes; class Trematoda; order Opisthorchiida; family Opisthorchiidae; genus Opisthorchis; species Opisthorchis viverrini. The sequence goes on from NW_008751710.1 coordinate 597,618, forward strand.
ATGTTTATGGCTCGATACCTAACTGACTAGTTGAGAACACCGGCGTGATAAGCAGTTTCACGTGAAAGTGAGGTTGACAAACGACCGAAAAACAAGCGTAGAAAAACAAACATACTTGTTGTGATTTCCGGACTGGAAACCCGGGTATCCTCCACAATTCCCATCTAATGTGATTGAAACTCAAGGTATTGGTCCACAACTTATCGATACCGATTTTTTCATGCATTTGCCAGACTACGTTGGTCGTACAATGAGGCACCTATCCCGAGGACCAAAGAACACTTGCCGATACAGAGGAAACCACATAGGGAACGGTGTCTTCCCCAACCACGTGTCTGAAAGACGTCAAACAAAGACGTTGCTTGCGGGATCGTGTGTCATGTACCAGAAAACCTATTGAAAATATTGAGAGAGCTGACGCTCTCCATAGCTGAAAAGACAGTAATTCGCCTGTTTGACTCGTTTCTGTGCTCAGAAAATGCATCCGGACTGCCATACCAAACAGCTGGACTAGCACAAGTACACACCAGAACTCATACTGTCGCTCTATCGAAGGCATTGGTCCAGCTCAGGCCGCATGTTCTCTTTTGACCAACTGCCATCTTGAAATAGTCCACTAACTTTTACCGCTGTCATACTTGTTATGTACGTTTTTCTATAGAGGAAAATGTCGGTAGCTCAGGTAGCGCAGATGGTTGTTGGCTTGTTCGCTGAGCTGGGCAATTTGGTTGCAAACGTTTCATCACCAATCGTGGTAACATCATCAGGGCGTTATTGGGGAAAGTAGTGGTGCGTAGCGGTGGGTTAGTGGTTGTGCTGTTACGCTGAGAAGCATCGGAAACACACACTATATTACTCATGGATATAGTTGAAAACTCAGAACTACAATGGCTGCAGTCGGTCTCTCCTTTAAGCCACGTTCTCGGTCTGATGAACCCAGAAAAGCTTGCAGAAGCTGATGATAGATGCATCACATTTTGCTTCACGACCCTCGTACAATTCAATGAAGGAAATGAAATTCTGGTTGCAAGACTTGGTTGTTGGTTATTTCCGCCAACAACTGTCAAGTATTCTTCAAAGTTAGTATTTGAGGTTTCCCAGAAAATGGTAAACCTAAGCTTTACTACTGAAGTACACCAATAATTCCCCATAGAACTGCAATCCACAGGGCTGCTTGACTTATGCTACCTGAAGTTTCAAGGGAAACAATTTTTCCTGTCGGTACCATAGAGCGAGCTGGCAGTTCACCGCGCATCCCAATCGCACAGGAAGGCCACTTTTAGGTTGACGACCTTGTATTGGCTCTGGCATTTATGCCGGTCCGTACATTCTCACCGCTGACTCAGTACTCCGCTGGTTCCATCCCAATCGGTCTGTCGATGCCACAACCATGAGACAACCTGATGTAATGTGTACTCAGTTACACCGGCGCATTGTCGTACAGGTGGATTGAGCTCGTAATGTGCGCTTGCCTGTCACGCACCCACGTACTCGAGGAGAGCGTGATGTAAATTGTTTCCCAAGTATTAGTACACGCATCAAACGCAAGTACACTGTGCAAAAATGCGACGCACCTATTGGCTGACCGGGAACCAATGAAATGCTCAGGTTTCGACAGTGCGACGGCGGGCTAGACCATCATGTGTAATAAGCAGTCCGGGATTAGGAAGTTGGAATTGCAGGTCTCCATAGTAGGTACCCATCAAATTGGTCGAACGAAGAAAAAAGTGCACTGAACTCCCGTATGGTGACCTACCACCAACCTGAAGCATTTACGACAACAGCTGTTCCACATATGCACCTTAGTCGCATTTGGGCGAAGCATTTTACTCAGCTGCGGTCAGCGAAGCAGTAGGCAACTGTTTGCGCCGTAACAGAACCCTCTGCGGTCAAGCGGGGAACAGCAACGCTGGAAAATGAGGCGATGAGGCGGTATTCAGTGCAGTCTAAAATCGAGTGGGTGTAGAATATCCCGTACGGAAACGGGAATTCGCTCTTAGCAAGTTTAACACGAATAAGGCAGTGCTGAGGGTTGACGGTTGCTGGATTCGTGGAGGGCTTTTACAGAAAGTGTGTTTGCCACCGAACCGGGATGTGTGACGGCAGGCAAACATGAACACTGATCCACAGAGCTTCGAAACTGACCGTGTTGCGGTTTTATACGTTTAGCGTTTACGTCCCGTGAAATGGATATTTTGTTGTGTCGGGGATACGGGTGTAAGGGGGGATACCGGGCCTCAGCTAACAGAAGCCAGTGAGACCGTAGCTATCCGGTCATCCACATACTTGACTGTTCAGCTACGGGTGTAAGGATACCGAGCCTCAGCTAACAGAAGCCAGTGAGACCGTAGCTATCCGGTCATCCACATACTTGACTGTTCAGCTCACATACATTCACTGGATCACGAGACTTGTCTTTTTTCATACTCACAAACACGTCACATTAAGCTGACTCATCGGACATCGATTGTATGTACCGTCTAGTGAGCGTAGCAACAACTCACGTGCTGACACACCCACGTACACACAAACGGACCTGCATATAGGGAAACCGAGCACAGTCAGCACACACAGACTCGCGCGCGGGCAGGGAGCAGGAACTCAATCACTTTCCACAAGTCCACAGGCAATTATGGGGCACGTGTGGCAGCCATACTTCAGAGAAAACGTTCCGGCCATCCGGACTTTCACCAAGGAACTCTCACGGACGATAAGTTCCACTTCTGACTTGCTCCCATTTTGCATTGTATCTATTTTTATACGTGTGGCATCTCACCATTGTCAATTATACTAAAAACTTTTATTAGTGCATATACCCTGTATTATACCTTGTATTATGGCCATCATCAACAGTGCACTAATAAGAGTTCGATCAAGGAAAACTTTGCACAGTTAACTCAACATCTAACCATTGTTGCTTTCATTACAACCCATCACTCCGGTCGTGGCGAAAAGACACGTTCTCGACAATGAACAGCCATACTGGCTGTTATTTTAGTGTTACTGTTGATATTCCGACCAACAGCGCCACCCCATGTGGTGGTCAAGCTTCAGTGTTCTAATGTTCCCGCGGAAGAAATTGGCTGGAACATCGTTCCTCAAGGTTCAACCGTGCTGTGAAGGCCGAAGAAGAGTAACCGGAAAGAGAGCAGCAAGTGCCGAACCACGAGTAATCATTTTACTAGGTAACCGGACTACCAGAAAACCTATTGAAAATATTGAGAGAGCTGACGCTCTCCATAGCTGAAAAGACAGTAATTCGCCTGTTTGACTCGTTTCTGTGCTCAGAAAATGCATCCGGACTGCCATACCAAACAGCTGGACTAGCACAAGTACACACCAGAACTCATACTGTCGCTCTATCGAAGGCATTGGTCCAGCTCAGGCCGCATGTTCTCTTTTGACCAACTGCCATCTTGAAATAGTCCACTAACTTTTACCGCTGTCATACTTGTTATGTACGTTTTTCTATAGAGGAAAATGTCGGTAGCTCAGGTAGCGCAGATGGTTGTTGGCTTGTTCGCTGAGCTGGGCAATTTGGTTGCAAACGTTTCATCACCAATCGTGGTAACATCATCAGGGCGTTATTGGGGAAAGTAGTGGTGCGTAGCGGTGGGTTAGTGGTTGTGCTGTTACGCTGAGAAGCATCGGAAACACACACTATATTACTCATGGATATAGTTGAAAACTCAGAACTACAATGGCTGCAGTCGGTCTCTCCTTTAAGCCACGTTCTCGGTCTGATGAACCCAGAAAAGCTTGCAGAAGCTGATGATAGATGCATCACATTTTGCTTCACGACCCTCGTACAATTCAATGAAGGAAATGAAATTCTGGTTGCAAGACTTGGTTGTTGGTTATTTCCGCCAACAACTGTCAAGTATTCTTCAAAGTTAGTATTTGAGGTTTCCCAGAAAATGGTAAACCTAAGCTTTACTACTGAAGTACACCAATAATTCCCCATAGAACTGCAATCCACAGGGCTGCTTGACTTATGCTACCTGAAGTTTCAAGGGAAACAATTTTTCCTGTCGGTACCATAGAGCGAGCTGGCAGTTCACCGCGCATCCCAATCGCACAGGAAGGCCACTTTTAGGTTGACGACCTTGTATTGGCTCTGGCATTTATGCCGGTCCGTACATTCTCACCGCTGACTCAGTACTCCGCTGGTTCCATCCCAATCGGTCTGTCGATGCCACAACCATGAGACAACCTGATGTAATGTGTACTCAGTTACACCGGCGCATTGTCGTACAGGTGGATTGAGCTCGTAATGTGCGCTTGCCTGTCACGCACCCACGTACTCGAGGAGAGCGTGATGTAAATTGTTTCCCAAGTATTAGTACACGCATCAAACGCAAGTACACTGTGCAAAAATGCGACGCACCTATTGGCTGACCGGGAACCAATGAAATGCTCAGGTTTCGACAGTGCGACGGCGGGCTAGACCATCATGTGTAATAAGCAGTCCGGGATTAGGAAGTTGGAATTGCAGGTCTCCATAGTAGGTACCCATCAAATTGGTCGAACGAAGAAAAAAGTGCACTGAACTCCCGTATGGTGACCTACCACCAACCTGAAGCATTTACGACAACAGCTGTTCCACATATGCACCTTAGTCGCATTTGGGCGAAGCATTTTACTCAGCTGCGGTCAGCGAAGCAGTAGGCAACTGTTTGCGCCGTAACAGAACCCTCTGCGGTCAAGCGGGGAACAGCAACGCTGGAAAATGAGGCGATGAGGCGGTATTCAGTGCAGTCTAAAATCGAGTGGGTGTAGAATATCCCGTACGGAAACGGGAATTCGCTCTTAGCAAGTTTAACACGAATAAGGCAGTGCTGAGGGTTGACGGTTGCTGGATTCGTGGAGGGCTTTTACAGAAAGTGTGTTTGCCACCGAACCGGGATGTGTGACGGCAGGCAAACATGAACACTGATCCACAGAGCTTCGAAACTGACCGTGTTGCGGTTTTATACGTTTAGCGTTTACGTCCCGTGAAATGGATATTTTGTTGTGTCGGGGATACGGGTGTAAGGGGGGATACCGGGCCTCAGCTAACAGAAGCCAGTGAGACCGTAGCTATCCGGTCATCCACATACTTGACTGTTCAGCTCACATTCGCTCACTGGATCACGAGACTTGTCTTTTTTCATACTCACAAACACGTCACATTAAGCTGACTCATCGGACATCGATTGTATGTACCGTCTAGTGAGCGTAGCAACAACTCACGTGCTGACACACCCACGTACACACAAACGGACCTGCATATAGGGAAACCGAGCACAGTCAGCACACACAGACTCGCGCGCGGGCAGGGAGCAGGAACTCAATCACTTTCCACAAGTCCACAGGCAATTATGGGGCACGTGTGGCAGCCATACTTCAGAGAAAACGTTCCGGCCATCCGGACTTTCACCAAGGAACTCTCACGGACGATAAGTTCCACTTCTGACTTGCTCCCATTTTGCATTGTATCTATTTTTATACGTGTGGCATCTCACCATTGTCAATTATACTAAAAACTTTTATTAGTGCATATACCCTGTATTATACCTTGTATTATGGCCATCATCAACAGTGCACTAATAAGAGTTAGATCAAGGAAAACTTTGCACAGTTAACTCAACATCTAACCATTGTTGCTTTCATTACAACCCATCACTCCGGTCGTGGCGAAAAGACACGTTCTCGACAATGAACAGCCATACTGGCTGTTATTTTAGTGTTACTGTTGATATTCCGACCAACAGCGCCACCCCATGTGGTGGTCAAGCTTCAGTGTTCTAATGTTCCCGCGGAAGAAATTGGCTGGAACATCGTTCCTCAAGGTTCAACCGTGCTGTGAAGGCCGAAGAAGAGTAACCGGAAAGAGAGCAGCAAGTGCCGAACCACGAGTAATCATTTTACTAGGTAACCGGACGGTAGAGTCTTACTGCCCTCCTTGATGATAGTGCAAATGTAGTGAGGTGTTTGCTTCAAGCGAGTCTACCTTCGCCAAAGGAAAGACGGTCATAAAAACGGCACTGAAAAAGAAATCGTTCAGCTGTAACACCCTTTCTGTGCCTAACCGCCATGCCACCCGAAGGTTGCACGAGGATTGGGATACTGCCAGGTTGCCCAAGCCTAGACAGGGGAAGTCGAGAGGCAGAGATCGTGTTCGAAGCACGGACCTTTAGGTCAGTAACCACTTGGGCCATCTCGGCGCTAACAAACTATTCAATACGGTGGAAATAGTTCCCGTGGTCTGGTGCTGTTCAGACGACACCTGCTGTAGATGCGCGATGACATCCTTCTCATTATGAAACGGGCTACAGTTACATTCGAAGACATCAGAACCACTAGTCAGCTTGGACAAGAACGACCAACAGCCACTCTTGAATGCAATGGTTAGCAGGACTACGGATGGGTGTATTTACCGGAAGAGAACACACAAAGCCCAGACGGTGCACTAAAACTCAAACTCTGTTTCGGAGAGCGTAGACACACCGCAATAAAGTGGAATTGGAGAGAATGGAAGAAAATCACCCGCGAAATTTCACCAGAAGAAGCATGAAGAAAATGGGAACAATGAGCAGACGCATTGCCCTGCCGCATACATCAGAAACCTAGTTGGACTCATAGCACGGTTAGTAAAACCCGCAAAAACCAATGGACACATTGGAAAAGTTTATTCCAAAACTGAAGAAGTAGAATGAGAAAATAGACTGTGGGTACGATCTACTCTCCCTGGTTCCAATGGATGAATATCAACCAATTTCAGATGGCCAACACAGAGATGTTGACACGCGGAAACACAAGACACGAAAGGGAGTTTTTTTAGAACAATGGTACTCCATCACAAACTCAATCTACCGATATTTAGAAATCGCTACACACAAAGGATCATCAACCTAATCGGACAAAGCAAACGACAGATCCGGTGACAGGAATGGGATAGACAGGTCGAAAGCCACGTGGACTAAGTGGGAGGGGTGGCGGATCAACCAGGCAGATGGCCCACTATCTAACAAGCGGGATCAACCACCCAAAAGACCGTTCATAATCAGGGCCATACCCCACCGGCGTCAACAAGTTATATACTGTACAAGCATGGCACTGTTCAACGCCTACACACCGGCGCACCGCCAACATACTGCGCTCCAAGTATGTCACACCGGTTGATGACAAAACGCTTGCAACCAGATTGTCCAACTCAGTGAACACGGGAAGCAGAACTACCAACATCCCCCCCCCGACCGCTCTTTTTCTTCTTTAACAATCTGTGTACTGTACCACCGAAACATGCATGCAAAACTCCACTACGCTTATTCGCCTGAACACGGTACAATGCAGTTCAGTTTGTTCACGCCTTGGGGTATCAGGCGATCCAGAAGAGACTCCCCATGGCCTCAACGTTGAACGCGAGAGCTAAAGACACCGCTCAAATGGAACCCCCAAATAGCCAACTGGTCAAACTTGCCAACGAACCCGCTCGTTTTCTCTGCATACATCCCGGCAAAGTGCAACAATGAGACCATGAAAGATGTGTCTGGTGGAGGATTCCCGAAAGCCTCATTCTGGCTGGATATTTGAATTCCCAGTTGGGAAGAATCGAGATAAACAAGAACTAGCTCGATGGAAGATTTGGTTCGAGGACCGACAACGGTTATAGATTTCTATAGCTAAACGCTGACCATCATCCATTTGTGCTTAACACAAACGTGAATATCGCATTAGTTGACCCAGTACAAACCAATCGATCACTCATATCGGCCACATAGTAATTAGCTATGGATGGTGATTTTGTCTTCCAAACAGTCGCGCTTTTGGAGTCAGATCATGCACTAGTTTGCGTGTCCATGTTGCAGTTCGTCTCCCATCGACTGACACTGTGGTATTCGCTGCCTGCAAGATTCGGCCAACAAAGTAGTCTATCCGCGGCAGTTGTCTAGACAACTCAGGAACGCGGTCAAATGAAGACTGGTTCGAAACGCCATGAATTAGACTGTATGCGTCCCAAAATAAGGCCACGGCCTAAATGAGGTTGGATCAATGTCCGCGATTGAGGAAAGAGAGGCGGTCTTACCGAGACAGCAATATGATTCAAAGATATCTCTGAAACGACGCCTGACCTGCAGTCTCAAGACCGACTAGGAGAGGTGGTTGTCAAGAGAAGTCCAACTTATCCGCAACATCGGACCGAGAAGATCGGTGAAGCCAGTGAATTCCTTACAGATGTAGACGCCCCAAAAGTGTATTCCAAACCACGCATCTGCTTTGATGGGTGGAACACTCCGGATAGGAGTTTAGCTGGCTTGAAGCACTTAAGACGAACAGAAGATGAGGTTAAACTTTTGAAGCCCTGACTGTCTTCCCCTGGAATGGATGGGTAGGCCTTGTTCATAGGTTCACAAACCTTATTCAAAGCATTCGGGAGACGATTAAAGTACCAGGTGCGCAACCTAATATGATTCTGGTTTTTCAAAGGCGTTAAATCTGAATGTGAGAACCGTAGGAGTATCAATGCAATTACCACCGCTCCTGATTTTCCCACAGGTATCCAGCTAGCATTTCGATCAAGCAGGGTTCCATATGGGTCGTGCATGCATCGACCACACCTTTACCTTAGGACAATTTCTCAGACAAGACCACAAATATATTAACCAACCATTTTGTCTTCTTATATCTAAATGCAGCATTTGACTCGGTCGGCTGTGTGACGATGTATGCCGCCGAATAGTCGTTCAGCTGAAACCCCCTTTTGATACATACTACCATACCACCCGTAGAAAGCAAAAAGGTTGAGATACTGCCAGGTTGCCCAAACCTAGATAGGAGCAGTCCAGATGCCGGGGTTGGGTTCGGATCACGGGCCTTAACCAATCAGCTATCTCGAGCTCTTCCATCCACATACAAACAATAAATAACTTTAGTGCTGTCATGTGTTTTTATGTGCGCTTTGCGCTTTCGACGTTGTGAGTAGATCACCACAGCTCGTCATGGCACCAGAGCTACTAGTGAACATATTTACCTATCACATCGGATGGGCGCACGGCCAGCGAAGTGCATGCTAAGATCCATAAACCCTTTTTTGCTTTCCTCCAACTTGGGTTCTTCTGGGGTCGACGTGACACTAGCATATCGCCGAAAAGCAGGGTTTTCGGTGTAGCAGTGTTAAGTGATGGGTGATTTTTGCTCGTTCAGTTAGTGAGTTGACGAGGCTGCACCAGCTTCTCCGGCTTGACAATGTGCCACTTGATCAACCGCCTCATCGTGCCTCCGTTTTCTGAGGCACGTTCCAGCTGGGACGTTTCTCAAGGTGAACAACGCATGACCTAGAAGGAAAGGGCATCAAAGACATGACAAAAGCTCTCGGCTATACTGATGCATGTTGTCCGCTAGGCTGGAGTATCGAAGATTAACCAGGACAATAACTGGAGGTACTCACCAACATGGCGATCTCAAGCTAATAGAGGCGGTGTGATAAATATTCTCTTGTTATTAAAAATCAAACTGCTGTTCTTTTCTGTACCAACTATCCGTAACCAAAAGTTGTGATGACATGTGCCACCGTAAACATGTACACCGTCGTCAAACCGTACTGAACTGATTGCTACGCTACTATATAAACCTGTTCGATCAACTTCTAATAGTAAACTTGGTCGACTAAGCCATGTGTGCTGTGAGAAATGAAAGATATTTTGGCTGCCTTCACTGCTCCATCAAAACTTTCAACCATATATATGCCTATTGGATTGAATTTCCGAGTCAATCTCATCCATGTTTAGTTTAGACTTCACCGCAGAAAATTTAATGTTTCTCAGGTGTCTTCGATCACAAGCCTATTCCAGCCTCACTGATCTATCGCGGCTGGGTCCAACCCCCTTGACCATTGTTCCAGTATGCTCCTCATGGTTCTTCAGACCAGTGGGTTTCATTGCGTTTCCATTCTATCGGTTCCTGTTCATCGATGTTCAACTCACGCGGGCTATTCGGGAATCGCTAGTTCGCCAACTGGGATGACACCAGACTTTTGGGCTGTCCCTTCGCCACGTGTTTGTTTCCCTACTAATGAAGAAAGTCTCAATTTCCTCTAGTTCGCAATCGAAAGATTGGCGTACTAAGTTCTTAGTCCCAATTTTATCAAAAGTAACACAGCGCTAAACCTTCAACGCTGTAAGCACCTCACTGACCGACCAGTATGTATTTCGAGGAGAACAGATCGACCGAGGACCTGTTTGATGGGCGAACCCTCTACTTTGTGCTCGTTTGATGAACTGGAAGTTGCTCCGCTGAACATAACAATGACCTTAATCGTGCCTGGCACAACGAAAACGTAGCCATTCTCTCACCTGCGATCGGAACTCTGGATAGGCGGCCTCGCTGGCAGACGACCAACGTACCGACGGCGAGCTCTCTAACCCCGTGAACGCCAATAAGGGCGCACTTCAAGGCCCAGCATTGCTTCCCATCCTTGCTTTTGTTGAATTGCTTTGCAGATAATACCATGTGGGACTGTTCATTTTTTGTCTTCACAACAGCTTGCAACTAGCCGGAAATCGTGGTAGCGCACCACGTCTATCACGGCCTCACCCTCCACGTTGTCAAGGCTATGGAGGGAAGACTAGAAAACGACCCGAGCACCCACCCTTGTTGGATGGATTCGTTATCTGTTCTCTCCTGATGGACGCACCCCAGGTATGTCCGGTATTCAGTCAGAAACTAGTCGCACAAAACCGCCTGTCCGTTTCTGTACCAGAAAACTGTTCACCTTTGTGGGGTTTTTTTCTGCTTTTCGAAACCCAGACTTACCCAGTGCTTGTCTGGAGCGGCGATCCCCAATTCATCGTGGATCGAATGCAGCCTGCTTCGTCAGTTGCCCGGGTTGAAAAATACAAACTTTCGACAACCTACTCATGAGTAGCGAGAGTACTTTGAAAAAACTAATGACAGTGGCAACGCCTCGGAACGGCTGGAAACGGCAGTTTAGAAGGGTTTTTTGAGCCCCATACACCGTGAAAGAAAACTCACCCCATGCTGACGAATAAGGCCTTCCAATCGTGTGCGTTCATGTTCCAGTGTTTGCAGAGAAGTACGGAGCTCCTCGCCTGTTTTAGTAAGTACGCCAACCCGGTGTTGCAATTCGACGATCTGGTCCTGACGTCTTTGGCGACAACGAGCAGCGGCAACCCGGTTTCGTTCCCGGCGCTTCGCTCTTCTGCGTGCCTCATCCTCACCAACCTGACAAAAAACCACCACAAAAAGTTGCCATGACTTTATGCAGAGGTAGAGACGTAGACGGGAGCAGATGGGAATTTACGAAAACCCCAAAATTTGAAAGTCCAATGGAGAAGCAAATATTTTCCTTTCTCCAATTACCTGTACCTTAGCACTTTATTCTTCACTCTAGACCAGTCGGTGTCTGACAAGCGGAAGGAAGAAAACGGACTGTGCAAGTCCGAAAGTCGTTCAAATCCCCTGTAACCGATCTGACAAAAAAATTTGCGATGCGCAGTATTGATCTGTCTGATTGTCGTGATCAAGGTTGACATCCCACCTATCAGTCGTACGCACCGAGAAACAACAACAACAGTGTAAGAAGGCCACTGTAATTCCACTTTCAATGAATAAAAACGAATGACTTCCGAAAACCGAAAAACCTGGGAATGTCGCTCCAAATACACCAAAAAGTGGAAAATAGGCGCGAAAAAATTGTAAGACCATGTCATGGTAATGTTTCGCCGGCAGATTTTGATGGTTATTTCGTCTCAGAAGGAAAACATTAGTATAAACCAGTTGGGCTCACTTTTGCTGAGTGCGTCAATAACACTGCCTGACTGACACGTCCCCATGCCCGTTTCAGCGAAGTCTAACTTGCTTTGCAATTGCATGCAGGAATAAAAATGCCACAACATCAAAGGTAGCGTTCTATTTCGTCGCGTAGGTTGCACGAGCGGATCAGCGTTAAAAAAGGCGTGTGGCATTATCCATTGCGTGCGGCTGCATTCTATATGAAAAGCCCATTATTGTAAAACAAGTATCTGAACCACTGAGGATAAAAGAACAAACAGAATTAACTAAAGATGCTCTGTCCACTTGAAGACCCCCCAAGGATGACCGTTATATGGGGAGATGATCTCAGTCAGTTGGGGGATGGAGCTCAAGATGGTTCAGTGATCAAAGCAAGAAATCACCAACCGGAAGGTCTGTAGTTCGAACCTAACCTAACCGCATCTCGACTGCTCCTGTCTAGGCTTGGGCGACCTGGCAGTGTCTGGGCTCCCACGCCTCCTTCGGGTGGCATAGCAGCCAAGCACCGAAAGGGCGACCTGCAGTGTCTGGGCTCCCACGCCTCCTTCGGGTGGCATAGCAGCCAAGCACCGAAAGGGTGCCACAGATGAACGAGTGCCTAAACTGGATGCCAAGGCCACACCACGTAACCATGCAAAAGAGTGCACGCTGTAGTGTGGTGGTAGTGTGACACCCGGCGCCTGCAAATGACTAAACTAATGAAATTAATAGTTGTTCTGTTTCCATCGGACACATTTTCGTCGGATAAAATGCAACAAATGAGATCGGCAGAACGCATCTTTCACGGTGCATCCATACAAATTGTGTTCAGCAAGGCCAGTTTCGATGGATAAAATGACCTGAGTAGGTTTCGTCCTTCGATGCTGACGGAAATATAGTCTTGCATTTTGCGCGAGTTTAGTGTTTGGAACACCTGAGCGTACTGTGACTCCAACGATAACCACACATGATTGACGGATTGACGATTGTCGTGAGCCGGCACTACAGTGTGCTTAGCAGAACGGAAGGTTTGTAGGTAAGTTGCTCCAGGTGAGGCAAGTTCATTCTTCAATGAAATGCACCGAAATTGGAGCCAGGGGAAGAGGTCGACTCGAACGAGGGGGCGAGTGGTCACGTGATTTTTCTCACAGTTCACCACGTCCAGGTAATCGATACGGTCTACCGTTAAGTTCATTGGCGATGCTTTTTACAAGAATCCCAATCTGATAATCCACTCAGTCGTTTGATGGGACTTGTTTTCTGTCCAAAGTCAACGTTGCCCAGTGGCGAATCCGACATATCTAAATCTGAAGTGCTTAGCTTACAAAATAAGAAGTGTAAGTTCGTTTCCTGTCTTCCGTTATGCATGAGTTGAAAAGATTTCCAAACGTGGATCTAAACTACGGCTCGGTTAGAAATGCTCATCAATCGGGTTGCGTCTTGAAAAAGGAACAACGTGTCCAGTCATCATCAAGCTCACTAGCGAACGAGAAAAACATCCAAACGGCAGCGGAACTAATCGAAACTCGAGTGTCGGATTAGACGCAAAAGTGAGTCACCACCAGTCCCACTTTTCGATGAGTCACCCTAATTTCACATGGTCTGCTCACAAGCCAACAAAAAAATTTTGTTCATTTTTTGGCCAGAGTTATCCGATAGAACTGAAAAGAGAATGTGTGCGTGCGTGTGTATGTGTGTGAAACACAGAGAGAGCGCTTGGACAAACCAGTACCAATGGCGAGAAAGGAAAAACCGTTCAGAATTACAGAGCGTGATCGGTCGTAGAAGTATCTCGGACACAGTTCACTGTCATTCACGAGACGAGGAAAGGATATAAACACGCGCATGTAGAGAAGTCAAATTAGATCAAGAGATCGACGGGGGCCCGAACCGATGAGAAAAAAGAACAATTCTCACAGCGAACTACATCCATTTGCGAACCAATTCGGTTTTGCGGGAGACTCACCTAGAACCCGGCGGAATCTCTCGCCTATGCTGTTTTTAAGAAGCCGGTCGTGGACAGTCAAAGAATTTTCAGCAGCCTTATGAGTAGTGTATTACGTGCAACCAATTGTCACACATTAGTTCGTTGACATACCGGTCAACGGGCTACTTTGTGCCGTAAAATCGAAGTGAACACAAAACAAGACACCGAAACCAGACCAACCACTGTCTCGTTTATCGAGTTTTCACCCATGTACCTGTCGCATTAAGAATGAGAGCCAAACGACTGCTCAGAACGATTTATCGAATCAAAAACAATAACTGGAGTTGAATGGTGGTTCAAACTCACATCTAAAACTGTTTTTGCGGTGGGATTTTGATTGCGCGAACTATGGAAATTTAGCTGGCCAAGAGGGGAAACGATTCGTGGAATGAAACCCGATGTTACTAAAATTTACGAAGACAACGAGTATGACCCGCAACAAATGTCAGGGATGTCTCTTTGAGAAACATTCATGAAGTTAATGGAGATTTCACCCCGTAGGTGAAATCAATCAACGCTGAAAAGCCGAGAAGTATTGTACAGCTGTTTCATTCTTATTGAAAATCATCAGAACTGCGTATCTCACGAAACTTCAAGAAGTCCCGAACCCGCGACCTCTAGGCTAGCAGTCTGAACACAATAGTTCGGAGACCAACGACTGATCGGCAGTGTGATTAGCTCGCACTCAGACAGGATATAGCGCCACTCGTCGTTCAATCACGGGAACCACATCACGTGATCACGTGCTGACTGGCCTATCCAGAAGCAAGATTTGGTCATTTTCAATAGAGTTTTTCGTCCTGTTAATGGGGCCAATCTACGCTAAGAAGTCGAGAAGTACTGCACTTCATCCTGAATACACACCATCAACATTACGCATATCAAGAAATCCTACAGAGTCCCAAATCCACAACCTCCTGGCTACTAATCTGACTACCCAAGGTCGGTGCCAATCGGTTAGGTGTTCAAAGTACCTGTCGGTTGCGGGTTCGAGACTCTCTGATGTTTCGTGAGATGCACACTGTTGATGATTCCCTATAGGGACGAAGCATTTGTACAAGCTGTGTCGCCTTGTTGGCATAAATTGGCTTCATTTACAGGACGAAATCTCTGCATCAACGAGGTTAGCTCGAAAATGCTTGAAGTAATGAATAGTACTATGGAACAGAACCAAACGCACTCGACAGCTGAGAGCAACACGCGAACCTGAAAAATCTGAAGCGAATATATAAGATATAACAGGGTCGTATCAGGTATTGTACGGTTGTATAGTTGTGACACGTGACACCTTCCAACAAGACCGCCAATGCACCTCGAGATCTAGCAAAACCGGTACTCCAGCTGTGCAAATACAAACGTACAGTATGTTCTTCGACTGAGAAATGCATCCAGTTTCGCCAAATACGATCTATTACACACATCTCATCATTGAGAACAGAGATTTGTTTCACGCCACAACGGGGCGAGATGGTCCAAGTGGTTGGAGCGCGAATTTACTGACCGAAAGGTCCGTGGTTCGAACCCGACCCCAGCCTCTCGACTTCCCCTGTCTAGGCTTGGGCAACCTGACAGTATCCCAGCCCTCATGCAACCTTCGGGCAGTATGGTAGCTAGGCACCGGAAGGGTGCTACAGCTGAACGGTCACGCCACAGCAGAGTAATTTTGCCTGTGGAAACTGGAAAGGTGCTTAGATCAACAGGCTAGATCGGCCCCCTGTCAAGCATTGGTCGATGCCCAACTTTAGGATTTTGATTCGACTGGCTTTGGACTCTCGAGAACGATAGGGCGGAGATGTGGTTGCAGGCGACTTATCTGTCGGGAACAAGGTGACTTCAATCACGAATTGATTGCGTCCATATTTGTTAAGCATATTACTCGGGTCAATCAACTACGACGCAGATCAATCTAGTCGATAAAAGCTTCGCTTCAAGGTTAGCCTATGCTCACAATGCAACACAGTAGAGGAGGTGAATCAAGCGTGCGGGGCAATTCAAGCCAACTTTATCCGAAAAATGATTGACAATCCACGAACTCGACAGACAGAGTTGACAAGAAGTTAACTCGTAAATGAAAACCATCAGAGCCCACTAATGTTAGCACTGCTAATATTTCCCAAACTAGCATTCTTTCAACGCTCCCTCGGATCAGGCGTTGTTGTCCAGTATATGGTCAGCTGTGGAAAGATATGCGCGCAGGAACACACCCGAACGCAGTCAGTCACTCGAATCTGACGCGGTCGACAGGCCACCGTACGGATGGTGGGCATGTTAGGTGTGTGGGTGGGGTGAGGAAATTTCGGAACAGATCAAAAATTTAGTCAGCTGGCTTACGCACCACGTGCGGCGATCACTGTTGTGACTGCTGCCCCTTGCTCGACACACGAACGGACTGGGGTGGAAGTCCAGTAACCAGGATAGTTGTTATGACGGTGTTGCTGTAACCGTTGCAGTACCACGGTAAATCCCGTCCACAAATCAGTGCGACCCTGTCAGCCACGCACTGCCTGATAGCGTACACGTAAGTGCGCCGGACTATGCGTTGCGTGTGTTTTGTGCTCTCTGCTGAACTTCACCGCTATGTTGGTCATCTGACTCGGTTATTGGCCAAACGACCGGTTCATACGTGCCAAGCAAGCGATTAAAATCTGCTCTGCACTGCGCGGAAGACGCCAACTCACACAGCTAGATGGAAAAGGATCACAGAGACAGCATGGAGAGTACCGCCTACCGGCATTCTCTGTTCATACCGCGGCGTCTGGATTTCGAATGTCAAACATCCGTAGCTTTTCGAATTGGAGCTTCGGTCTTCTTACATTCACTAACTTTTCCCGAAAATGTCGCCCCCTGTAGACTAGCAGTATTGCACTAAAAACTGTTGACTAGTTGACACGTGACAACACCAATAGTTAGAGATTTTGTGTTTTAACTAAGTAGCAAAAATGAGGCAGTATGAACCTTTGTTCAAGCGCACACATAATAATACTATGTTTCGGAGATGTAAGCGTAAACCAACACCTCTTAGAAAAGTAGTCGAAACACGGCAGATCGTTGCTCTTGTGAGAAGCACCATCTAAATGGTTTGTCTGACAAAGTAACACCAGGCTTCCGTGCGTCATGAGTCCTGAGGGGGGGGGCGGACAGTTAAGCGAGTCGTTGGTGGGCTTCAGGGCGAAGAATCTGGTTTCTTTCGTCCAACTCACTTGTCCTCACTGCACCAAGTGATGTGCTCTCGGATTATTCTTACAGTGTTGCACGTGAAACCAACCGACCGAGTGATGATTCGGTTCGACAATCAGTCCATTCTGGCTTCGGTCCTTCTGAATCAGCGCCCTCCTTTTGTCCATAACCTTACTGTTTGTGTATCTACCAGCAATCGTTTTCAATCCTCAGCTTGCCGTTTTTGATGCACTGCCAGGACTACCTACCTCGTTATAAAGGGCCATGTAGCGACCCAGTCACCCACATACTTGACTGTTCAACTCACAGTCGCTCACTGGATCGTGAGGCTTGTCTTTTTTCTCATACGCACAAACACGTTGCATTAAGCTGACTCATCGCACATCGATTGTCTGTATCGTCTAGTGAGCGTAGCAACCACTCATGTGCCGACGCGCCCACGTATACGCACTGGGACCTACATAAAGGGAAACCGAACCCAGCCAGCACACAGACTAGCGCGCGCGCAGGGAGCAAGGTAGTCAACCGCTCTTCCCAAACCCACAGACAATCATTGAATACATGTAGCAGCCAAGCTGCGCAGAAAACACGTTCCCATCGTCCGGACTTTCAATTCTCAGCTTGCTGTTTTCGATGCACTGCCAAAACTACCTACGTCGTTATAAAGGACCACACACACACACCAGGGTATGATTAACTTCGCGCCATTATATGAGAAGCCCTCAAGGGTGAGTCAGTTCGCTCACTCAGTCACATAGAGCACACGATAAGGTCAATGGTGTTTTCATGACAAACTGAAACTATGAGTTTGATTCACTCATCGTATGTGTAAGCGGCTCAAGGCTACGCAGGGTGTAGATGTCTGTAGGTTGAACACTAATGAAACTTGCCTGTAGATAGATTTCACCATGTCAATCTAATCAATATCAACAATGCTGTGCGGGGTCCCTACACCAATGGGTCTCCACTCTCGCGCGATCGGGATTATGGCAGGTTGATAGATTAATAAATCAAACAATCAGCATCTTATTGTTTACTATCCACAGCGCACAACACAAGGCCAGTTGTGAGTTTACATCCACTGTTCACGATGAGGTGTGTGTGACAGACAACCATGCCGAGTACGACGAAAGGGATTAGCACAGGTGATTCCTCACATCAACAGGTCAGTTGATGAGAGTTCTTCTGTGATATTTCGGAGGAAGCAATAAAAACCATCATATAAATACCTGGAGGTAAAGTCATTTTACAACTGGACAACTGGACGACTTTATTAGCCCTGAATCACCCAAGTTGTCAAACGTTAGTTGTTCTCTTGCACACACTCGACCTTTGATTCCCTGGAAAAAAGTCACACATTGTTCTAGAAATTGAAAACTTCCTTCTCCCACGAATTTATGGTTCAGCCGTTAAGGTGCTACACATATATTGAGTGCCTTTCAACAGCTATCACCTTCGCCTTCACTTCACCGAGGCTCTGGAGGATGATGATACATCCTCAATGATGTGACGGATCGTAGCAAGTCAGGAACGCTTGTTCGAACCGAGGGATGTGCCTATAGATACCTATGACTTTCGCATGTTAGGGATTCCTGGTATTTTTCGCCTTGAGAAAATTCTTGAGTTGACCCGACAGAAATCTGGTTAGGGACTTGTGTATTAGCTGTCCACACGTCACTGTGAACGACGCTAAATGACTAAATGCCTTCTTTCTAGGGCGTCAGAAATACTCGTATGAGTGACCATCCATAACTTCTAGCTGACAACTTTGGGACACCATTCAACATTGTTGCACGGCTGATCGATGTCAAATTTCCCTATAATGTGTCCAATCCTGTCGCTCAGATATATTGTGCCCGAATTCTAGTAGCCTATCACGCTTCTTGTAGCCTGTAAGCCCACTGTGGTGATGATGACACCCTAATCGCTTAATTTTCGAGGCTTGTAAAGCATGCTACATGTAACGGGTAGTTGTTTCAGTCCGAAAAACCCCAGTTCATTGTCATAGGTACATTAGGGTTCGAATTAGCTCTGTGGTCAAAGCCAGGTTCGTGGCTCGAACCCAAACCCGGCACCTGGACTGCTTCTCTCTAGGTGCCTTGACACTATGAAAGTTAATCCACCGGAATGTACAACTATGTACAACTATGGAGCATGCACATCTTGTAACATAGAACACGTCAGGAAAGTACTGAGGCAAATATTAGAGACAGGGAATAGCCAGTCTATTCGAAAGGCAATGGTTCCCTCCATCCTGGTGTTGTCCTACTTCCAGAAAGCGGTTCCTTCGAATTATTTACTAATTCACCAGTTGTACTGGATAGAAAATCGTGTGGTCACGAGCTAATGCGCGTCCCTAGTGTGAACTTGGTGACCCTGATGCCCATGCATTGTGCCAGTGAGTTGTGAACGACTAATGCGATGATAAAGCCGTACCAACTTTGTAAGTCGGGATGACAACTTATGTTACCAAAATCAACCTATCTTATTACAGGATTAGCTAGAGATCGTGGCTCGCCAAATCGCGGTAAGTCAGGAACGAAGGCGTTATTTGTAAGAGGGTGTTGGTGGTTATATGGAGGGCCTTTTGAGAAACAATTACTAACCTTCCTATGAAAAGTTGTCAATCAGGGTCACTTGATTTGAATCTCAGCTGCTAAGGTTATCGGTCGGCTGAATGGTCGAAAACGAAGTGGTCCGTCGAAGCTTAGTTTAATCTACGACCACATATTAACTGTGATTCATGCCGAATTGGTGTAGCACCGATGATGCTTGACCGCGTGTTGTCAGGACACCGTATTGATTCGACACCACGCTCCATCCAATTGGAACACCTATTGGATCAATTTATTGTTGGTTGATAACCTGATTAGTCGTCACAACCGAATGAACCGCAGTGTACGTCATCGACAACATGCGTGCACATCATGACGGTGGTGGAACGAGCTAGAACGAGGACTAATCTCGCATCCGGTCCGTTAAAACCAGGCCATCTATCTCAATCGACTATGGTTCGCGCCATCGCTGACAACAGCCCAGCATTTGATTCAGTCGCAGAGATTCGGACGTGACAGTGGCAATAACGATGGTCCGGGGTGGATGACGAATAAAAGCGTCAGGCAGGGCCCGTCAACTGGCGAGTAATCCACCACTTACAAGTCGATCTAACAATTTTCGCAGGGGCAACTCAATCACAAATACATCGCGTTTCTACGACAGTCATGGGCGCGTGGGTAGTAGTAATATTACAGTCATTATTGGTATATTACGTTTGTGCGTCCGCAACTACACTCATTTCGGGAAGGAACGGGTAGGGCGGCCGATACAAATCAGGACAGAAAAATCGATAGAATACGCATGACAGAGGCACACTGCGACCAACCGGCGATTCGTACTGCGGTGATATGAGCCTATCGACCAAGCGCATCCGCGCACGCACTTGCGCGTGTGTAAGCCCAGTGATATGTACCACCAATATACTACCCACACCACGACAAAGGCGTTAAGTCACATGCGTCCTAATCACGTGTTCACGAACCGACGCACGCCCAATCGCTGTGATACATACGTGCGGCCGTACGCGCGTCTGCGAGCGGTTACACAACAAAGATGCACAAATGTACGACGTTCGAACTGAGCGTGAGTGTGTCAGTCAGTGCGCTCATCGGAGTGCTTCCACGACGCAGCACCATGGCGTCGGCATACGCTCGATTCACGTGACCATAACGTCCGCTCCGGATCTGGTAGAGATTTCCGGCCAGTGGTGCAACTGATTATAGGATAGGCGTGCATAGGCGTTGTCATAGTGGACTGAATAAGACGGAAAAACTGAGCGACGGAAAAGCTTTCAAGGATTCCCACATTCAGGACACGAGTCAGTACATTAATGCTTCTTCTACAAGGCAATCACGGGGGTAGGAGCGACTGAAGGACCTCCAGAGGGAAGAGGTGAAAATCGCGCATTGGCTGACGATGAATGCGTTTCGCCTCTATTAGCGCGGTTCCTCAGGGGAGATGTTAGAGTATATAACTAGCTGAACTCTACTTTCTAAACCTTGAATTTCGGCCGATTTGGATGGTCACCCTGATTATAGCTCTCCCGGAAATGTAGCCAAAACTGCTGAAAGCCAGTCAGCAGAACCTCGTGAGATATAAGCAGTAAAACAGCTTTTTCAGCAAACGCGATGTCGAACAAACCCACCTACTTCTAAATGAGTGAAGTGATTTTTGAAGCAAAATTTGTTCAACGTTCAAGAGAAAAAATATTTTGGGGATAATACCGACAAATACTCCGATTTCCACACGAATTCGGTTTTGACAGGAGACTCCACTGAATCCAGCTGGCTTTCTTATTTATGATGGTCGAAGAGTTTTCAGCAATCGTATGAGTAGTGTGTTGCGTCTAGACAAAAGCATGCTGCTTAAGAATATCTACGCAGTAAACGCATCAGACTGAAACGGCTTCCGTTCAACTCGTGTCAGCTGATCGCTTGATAATTGGTCGACAGTCGGTGGGACCACAAGGTCCGATGTGTGCTCAGTGCAAACTCGCCACCTACACACAGTGGAAAGAAGACTAGAAAGCATATGGGCATGGTATTGTCTGTGTAATCTAACCGAAAGGCTTAGTTGATGTGGCCAAGAACACACCTGAGTACCGTCACAAAGTGGCAGTGGCAATGAGGATGACAAACCGCCTCTATAGGACATGTCATCCACGATACGTGAACTAACACAAATTTTAGTTATCAGTGTTAGTATAGTTTGTAGGTACTGTTCGTTGTACATTAGGGACTACCGAGCTTGAGAAACTCAAGGGTTCGAATCCAATCCCGGTATCTCGACTGTTCCTGTCTAGGTTTGGGCAGCCTGGCAGTACCTGAGCCCTCGTGCTTCCCTCGGGTGTTGTGACAGCTTGGTACCAAAAAAGTGTAACAGCTGAACTATTATTACGAGACATTGAGAGGAATCAGAGCAAAGGAACGGGAAGTTCCAACAGCTACCTATGTTTAGGAATTTGGATAACCGCGGTAGAGTACTGACTATCTGCTGTCCGATGACTATGAATATCTGCTAGGGAACTAAACAAACACCGTGGAGTTCGTCCTCAGTGAGAAGAACGTCAGTTTTCTCCCATCACACAACCACAAAAACCCTTTGGAAGCAAGTCAGAGATATGGATGTCGCAGTCAAGGTGTGATTATCCCATCAAAGAGGTACACCGAGGAAGAAAAACCACGCCTGTGAAGAAATCGCAACGACTTTCTCGGAGGAGGCTGTAAAGCCAACAAAAACCCTGTGGTGGACTGTCGTTTAGAGGACCGTCATTCTCATACAAGGTGTGCGGAGAGATACGAGAATACAGATGGGGTTTTCCCGTCTCTACGAAGCAGCTCACCTATCTTAGGAACTCATCTGATCCCTAAGTCGCTTGTGACGCCAAATAACTGTTTACATGCACCGGAGGCCGTAAGCGTATATAGCCTTGACAGTCATGAAGTTTAGTAGCGTCCGCCTTAGTTGAAGACAGACCTGATTGATCATCCAAGGGTAAGCCCGGATGAAATTCAAACGGCTAGGCACCTTCTCGGTGAATTGATGTCATACAAACAGAAGCACCCACGAGGACCTGGAAATTACCACGTTGTTCAAAATCAGAAGTGACTTCTGCAACAAGTCATATGTCAATATAATCGTAGTATCTAACAGGAATCTCCTTCACTGCCCTCAATCGGCACCGCGTGAGTGTTTGAAACCCTGTTCTAAGAACGAAATGAATGCGTCATCTATCCAATCCCCAGAAAGTACTTCTGACTCGCCCTCAAAGGACCCATAACTTTGGTATCCGTTCTGTGTACCATAGTAATCAGCTGAGCTACTTGCTTTCGGTCATAGATTCGATCAGCATGGAATGGACATTAACAGTTTGTTGGGTGCGACGAATTTTGGGCATGATGCCGAACTAAATAGGTGGGTTGAGAATAACGTTGGCCTGCTTGGGTGGGTGGAGAGCGATATCACCGTTGTGCTCCAGTATCGTGATCATTCGGGACGTCAGTGGTCACGTATACGAGCCAAGAGACTGTTTAAAGGAGGTATTTACAGAATGTGTAGCCTGAGCGAAGCTCTGTAATCGCGTCCCAATTTATGACACTTGCATTTCTCGCTCGTAACACAGGGCGAACAGGATATGTTTAGCGGTCCTTTCACCGGCTGGATGCACATACGAGTTCTGTACAACTTCAGCACATTGGTACAGCTATAGGATAGTGCATTTAACTTTTCTAGTGCATTTGTGAGTTACCCAAATGGTTACTACTCATTTGCATATTGATTGTTGGGGACGAAAGAATGAATCGAGGTTCAAAGAAATCTCTCGCTCCCGATATTCTTCAAGGGAATATGCATTACGAAAGATTGCGTCTGGATTTATTCAGGCCATGGAAAGATATTGGAGTAATTTCTTCATAAGCCATATCACCAGCGCGCGCACACACACACAAGATCGGTGTTAGCTGATGTTGCAGAGATAAGTCGATTTACGCAGGATGACGTAGTCAATTTTGGTCGAAACCCATCCACTACCACTGTCCTTCTGGGCAGTTGGAAAGGTCCTGGAGAAGTCATTCTCTGGTCACCTTTGTCACAGCGTATCGGTATTCCTCACGATTCACTTCTTGTGAAAAGAACAATTTCAAATCGTCGCCGAACCGTGCACTACTTAATAATTTGAATACGTTTCAGTACTTCTCCACTACACATGCGACTCTGAAGCATGCTTCTAGACTAACAAACACATTTCCACTATATCATCATTCTATGGGAGCAACCCAGCTTTGTATGTTTGTAAACTCGGAGAGCCGTATTAACTGAGCACCCAGATATCTTAACTTCGCAAACCGAAGTCTTCAGCCCCCACCCCCTCCCCAAGTACTCGTTCTCAGGATATTGTACAACTCAGTAGCGCAAGCTATACGGTGCACGGGGTAGAGATTGAATGATCGTTTGCCGTATCAGGCTAGATATGCTCCAAGAAATGACTACGGGTTGGTGTCCGTGGCGCTCACGTTATCAGCTACAACCCGAACTGTATGAATGAGAGTTCAGAAGCGTTAATACCTTGAAAACTCGTGGCAGGCCGGCAAGATAGTCCTTTTCCTTCCCATTTCAAACTTTTCTTTACAACGAGACACTCTCCGAATAATTTATCATTCCTACAAGACAGTCAGATATTCTCGTTTAATGTGGAGATTCTTGTGAGGTGTGATGATAAACAATGTACACGTAAAAAAAGGGAGTTCAAACGGTCACCAGACGCCTGCAGATGGATACAAATGGGTAAGGCGATTCTTTTTAACAGCCAACCAAATAACAGCTAACATATGGACCCCAATGGACTGAGAATCTGTTGTCAAATGACAACTTCTGCTGTCCGTTGTCATGTGACGTGTGTGCACCCGACAAAGTTCGCAATATTTTTTCTGAAAATTTTGTTTCCTCACCATGCCCTTTCTTCTCTAAAACGGTCACGTTCCAGATGAATGATCCTGTTCTCGTGGTTACATTTTTTCGGCCCGTTATCCGTAAGCGAACGGCTTTAGCAACGATGTTCTCTGACCAGATCGTGTAACAGATACCTCCAGTACACATCGGCAATCACTGTTGGTTGAGGTCGTGCTCGCATCAGACATAGAAAACCCACTAGTCATAAAGTTGCTGGAAACTCCTCAACAGATACCGAAGAGTTTTCAGCAACTTTATGAGTAGTGCGTTCATCCAAGGAAATATACCGTGATATCTCGTATGCTGAAACATGAGGTGGTCTTTGTTCAGTATACTCAGTTTAGGAGAACCATGATAAATCCGATCCAACCTCTCGTTAATATCAATTTAATTTGCAAATGTGTGTAATTCGTTAGTTGGGCAATAGTCTACTGTGTCCCAGTATTCTGCTTCGTCAGTATCTGGGTGCACTTGTGCGAGAGGGGGTCGGTAAACCCATTAGACTTCAGAATATGAGAATATCTGTGATTGGCCTCACAACAAGGGTACTGGCAAACCAAACTGCGAAGTCTACAGAAGTGAGATGCCATATAACCCGTTTACTCTGGGTGTACCGTCAGTGGAGTTTAATCAATCTGAAAGGACGCGTTCCACAATAGTTAGGCATGACCGATCACTCAGTCATGAATTTACAATTCGGAATAAGCAGAACGGAGCTGCTACGAATGTGAGTTATTGTCTCAGACGAACACGTATATGGCAATGGGGCTTTCCCGTTGCACAAAAAGTTTCAGCTGGGTGGTTGTTCGAATCCAACTCAGGCATATCAACTGCTCATGTCTGGGCTTGGACCACCTGACACTACTACGGCCTTCGTGCTTCCCTCGGCATGGAAGCTAAGCACCGGAAGAGTGTTAAAGTTGAACGGCTTTTTTCAAGGAGAAACCGTCGCCCATTAGGAAAAATTCAATGTTCAGAGTTGTAAATGGTCTGCTTCTCCGTGCAGTACAAATCAACATAAACATTTTCATCTTTGGCGCGTAGAATTGGAGCATCCGATTCATCATCCTCATCACCGTCATCTCATCTTCACTCAAGTCATCGACTTTCGCTGAGAAATACTGACTTTAAAATCTTTAAAATTTTGAGCTGAAACGGTAAAATGTCTTTTTTGAGAGAGGGGGAAGTGGCGTTTTTACATCGCGAGGAATTTCGGAGCGTAGCCTCAACGACTGGCTACCTGAACCACAGTAGAACGTCCGTCATCTATCGCGGAGCCTAACTGTTTGAGAGTAAAACACTGACTGGCAATCAAGTAAAAAGTGCATATGACCTCAAAAAACCTCAAAACTCAGTGTGTTGCGAGGAGAGGTCACAAAGGGCTAAAATGTCCACTGTGCGGCATGGCCGAACGAAGATAAAAAGACCCATCATTCTAGTTAGTCGATATAGATGTGGTCGATTTTAGTCTGAACGCTAACATGATCCAGAACCACAACATTGTTCATAGGATCAAACTGACAATGAGGCCCAGAGGATTCGAGATTCGTGACGAAACACTACTCATACGAGGTTGGTGAAAACACTTCGACAACCTCAGCAACCCTATGAGTAGTGTGTCACTTCTGAACAATGTATTGCGATATCTCAGATATTGCGCCAGCTGAAACATGAGGCGGTACGATCAGTTGCGGGACATTGTAAACGATAGATTCAGCTGGGTTTCAGGTGAGTATCCCATGAAAACCAAATTGATACACAGATGACTGTATTCGTAAAAGTTGGTCACGAAAGTTCACCTATCTCGAAGTCGTACGCAGAGATGCGATGGCAGTATGGACGATTTTTCACGACTTCAATCAGGCATAAAATAAATGCAGAGTTGCCCAAAATCTATTCCCAAATTTGCCTATCGGGTCAAACCAGAGCTGGCCAGAACCAGAAGTTGCGTTGAATCAAACTTTAGGACTTCTGAACACTTGTGGATAAGGGGCGGTGTAGGAACGGGAAAGTAGTTTTAAAACAATCTCCACGATTGTCCACAACTGTCTGATCAGGTGACACCATGTGAGCACCATAGTTCTGTTCATTTGAACCCATTCGTGGGTATTCACGTGCACACAACGAGATACTCCTTATCATGGTCAAGAATGCCCCTCAGCTCGCCCCCCTCTGGGTCGTCTCCGTCGGACGATCACGACGCCGTTTACGACTTTCGCTCCTTCTTATTCATTCTCCGATGAGTTTTTGTTGTCTGCTGATTCGCCAATCTGTGGTATCTGCTGCTGACCCCGCTCCAGCGCCTAGTTGCCGGAAAAAAGACTCACAGAAGGGAACACAACAGCCATATTCCGAACAAACGAGTGCCAGTGTAAATGTACAACGGTCTCAAGCTATTTATCGGAGGGACACTGTTTGAACTCGGTCCAATACTGACGCACACGGTTTGGCTTTGGTACGAGGATACGACGCGCTGCATATTGCGGGGCGCGTTGTCTGACCTTGATCAACGCTGACTCGCGCTGTCTGGGTTTGATACAAGGCTGTGACGAGCTGCATATTGAGGGAGTATTGTCTATCTGGTCAACACCTAGCGGAACTGAGAGTCTCGGCATTCAGTGGTTGCTTTCAGGAAGCTGACCTTTCTGATGGTTTTAAAATTCGAACTGGAGGACAAATACCAATCAGATCAACCGTATGCCTTTCATCGTTCGAAAAGGTTTCTTGAGATAGATAGCTAAATGAACACTTCCGCACTTATCGACTGAACATAATCAGTGAATTGAAAGACCCACAAGGAAAATAAGCTTCAGTAATGACTTCACGACAAGCTTTGCCTTCTCTAGAGGGTTGGAATAATGTCAAACGGTAGAAAGGTGACGCCAGTTGGGAATTTGACAACTACTCTAGGTTCAAAAGTTGTTCTAACTGGACCTAAGGCGAATTGGAAGGAGAACAACACCACAGGGTGAGAGATGAGTGCACTGGAGGTGTTTCGATTGTTTTTGTTCATGATGCTATTACGGTAATCTTCCGAAGAGAGACCACTGTAGAGAAAAAGGCTCTTTGGTTCCTGTTCCCAAAGGGTTGACACTGCACAATCCGCAGCATCCTACATAAATGTATCAGCCTTGGGGAACTATGGCTTTCCAAAAGTGACATTCTAGACGATATGTTCGGTCATCTTCATTGGGTTGTTCCCTTGATAATAACCCATGGTGAAAATAAGTTGGCCTTTTGCTTCAGAGCAAACTGTCAATCAATAAACTAAATAGCGTCTAGCAGAGCAAGTTCCAGTTCTTCTTCTGTTTTAATCTCGCCGTTTGAAGCATTCCATCTTAGGAAAAGGCGACATCAGAATACAAAACAAACTACTAACGAAAACCAGAGATATCTGGCACATCTTGCATCGGAAAATTCCCCCAAGATGGTTGCCCTGTGGGAGTGAGGGTTAATTGGTCCTAAGATCACGTTGTCGATGTTAGAGACAATCTTTACTCATCCCTGCATGGTAAGTATAAACTTTTGTCGTAGAGTGGTAGGAAAGCGATGTGGCTTGAAAGAGTTGCCTTACTCTTCGAATATCCAATCGATCACTGACCACATAGCAGTAAACAACCGCACGTAGTTAGTCCGCGGCCAGACAGTGTTTGGTTAGGAAACCGAATCATGAAAACAGTAGAAAAAACGCTACTGGCTTAAGACGGTGGGTACTAGGCATGTTCAACAATTGTCTACCAGAACGGGTGATTTTGTAGCTCAAACCCTCGTTGGCGAAAGATTCACCAGAAATGGGCCATGAAATGAAGGCCGCCGGGAACCAACAGCGCCTACGTGATTCCCCTTGCAGGCGGATGGATGCAGAGCGTGGAATTCCAGTGGGTGGGTAGGTCGCCACTCTCTAAATAAAAATGTCAAGGTAGTGTTTGTTTGTCGGTGTGCGTGGAGCTTACCACTAGAGGAACAAGAAACGCCCTTCGATACCTTTGCCTTTGTTATTTATTAACAAACAAGATTTAAGCGGTTACAAGCTATCAGACACGAAAGCAAACATCTCATATGCACAGAGTTTTCGAAAAGTGAACCTTCACAAACACCCTATTGAACTTCCCTGGACGTCCATAATAAACGAACACTGCAAAGCAGTTCCACAATTTCCGTCCGGAGGCCCGCTGTCCCTAATAACGGAACATCACACCATGTGGACGGATGTGTCACGTGCAGGCCACGGACCAAAGGAAGGTATGCCCTGATTGGTCCGAATGTCAGCCAATCTGGATTGAGCATCTTCAGCTCGAGGCTTCTCGCCCACTCAAGGAGACTCCAGCACGACTTTGCGGAACATTCTGTGATAACCCTATAAATGGAGTTGTAATAACCTTCCTTTGTCTCGACAAGGGGCTGTCCGAAGCTACCGTGCCTT
The DNA here is from genome assembly GCF_000715545.1 of Opisthorchis viverrini. NCBI lineage: Eukaryota > Metazoa > Platyhelminthes > Trematoda > Opisthorchiida > Opisthorchiidae > Opisthorchis > Opisthorchis viverrini. The sequence continues at coordinate 626,480 of NW_008751710.1, forward strand.
TTGATATACCATAATGGGCGGACCAGGAAGCCAAGGACCAACACAGAGTTGCAAGACCGTTCAGCAAGTCACAACAGTAATCTTCACCTTCCATGAGATGCGGGGGCGGAGAATGGACATCAGACTATGGACTACTCGCATGCCTCGCCAGTAGTCTACGCCCTTGAACTACGACAGTATTGTGTGCTCACTGGCATACAAGACACTACCCATCAAAACCAGTGGATGGGATTCTACGGAGACAATCAACTACAACGAGATTGCTGATATCCGAATCAAGAGGGTGGCATTTGAAAGCAGAACCTTTACAACTCCAAACTAAGGGAGTCCCTTATCGACGGGACTACAGATTTATTTAAAGCAGTCCGGCTAGTTCAAGCGGGTTTCAAGCAGTTCACACTCCACAGTTGAGTTAGATATTTCTCAAACCTTTATCATTCGAAAATATCATTTGGCAGCTTAAAACATTGATCCTCAAATCGGAGTGAAAGTGTCCCTATGGAACAAAATGGTAGCTCCTCCGGGGGCTGGTAGAGCTGGTTCCCTCATAGATGGACATTCTTTGCCCTAGAGATCTACAGACTCTCCTGGGGCATGGGTTATTGTAATCGCCCCCGCTGAATGAGCCGATTCTCAACAGTTAACAGAAAAACAGCTACGACTATTAGTGCACAGGTGGTGATAGCCATTATACAAATCAGAAGGTGTATGTGCACTAATAGAAGTTTTTAGCATGGTTGCGATACGTATAAAAATAAATACAGTGTGAAATGGGAGGTTCGGTTTCCCTTTATGTAGGTCCCAGTGAGTATAAGTGGGCGCGTCGGCACATGAATGGTTGCTACGCTGACTAGGCGGTCCAGACAATCGATATCCGATGAGTCAGCTTAATGTGACGTGTTTGTGCGTATGAGAAAAAAGACAAGCCTCGCGATCCAATGGGCGACTGTGAGTTGAACAGTCAAGTATGTGGGTGACTGGGTCGCTACACGACCACTGATACGTTTGTAAGGCGATTTCGCTAAGTGCAGCTTGGGCGAATGTATACTTTCCCCAGAGAGGACGGGACGATAACTTTGGAATGTTATTAACCTATTCAGGCCACCATTACCCAATATTAGACTGCCCAAGGTCAGACAGTCGCGGTCAAAGGTGCAACCAAATGTAGCAAGGACGAGACGTCGTGACTGACACAAGGAGAATTCACATGTTTCCCAATGTGAGACTGTATCTGAGACCTTGACAGATGTATGGAAACTCACGCAGATTACTCACAGTCGCATGGTACTCCTCCCTGGACGGCTCTAAACAGACTCTGATCCTGGAGAACGAACTTAGACCTGCTTGATTTTCGAAGACTGTCGTGTCACTTGGAAAGTGAGGTTAGGGCTCACACCAAAACAAGGTTGCTGGAAACTTTTCCGATCAACCTTATGACCGATGTATTATGTCAATAAAATATAATGCGATGTCTCACGTATCCTGCCAAGTGAAATGTGAGGTACCCTTTGTGCAGCATACCCAAGTGTTTAGAGCGCGAATTTACTGACCGGAAGAACCGTGGTTCGAACCCGACCTCTGCCTCTCGATTTCCCCTGTCTAGGCTTGGGCAACCTGACAGTATCCCAACCCTTGTGCTTCCTTCGGATAACGTGGCAGCTAGGCACCGAAAGGGTGCTACAGCTGAACGATTTTACCTTATTTTTTCATCTAACACGAGACGACACACAAATAAGTCTTTTGAGAGTAGTATCGGCCTCCGCTCACGCAAATGAATATAAGACTTCTTCAATTCTTCCAGATGGTTTTTCCACCAATGGCTCCTTGATCCTCTGGAACAGTTCAGCCTTGCACGTGTCCTGACAACGATTAATTGCGTAACAGTCGACACAGAGTCATCGACTATTGTCTGCAATTCGTACTTCATTGTAAAAGGTTAGGTCAGGGTTGAGTTATGGGGTATTGCGTTTCTGGACTCAACGGTGTATACACTTCCCCATGTTTAGGTCATAACAGATCATGCGGTGTTCAGGCTGGGAAAAATTGGCCTTTGAATACTACTGAGAACTAGTCGATGCGGTACCCCGTTTACCGGCGGATTTCCAGCAGAACAGGCTAAAGATGGGTAGATTTCGGGTTTTGTATGTTTTCCTTATGGATCAAATGAACGGCGTATTCGGCAAACTCTGCGTCCGCCCAGTGATGTTCTGAACAAAGTCACCAGAAATCCTGATGAATTTAGCTCGCTGCCGGAAATTGTGGAGAGGACGAAGACGGGGTACCAAGTCGCTGCAGTTCACACAAAACGTTTTATGTTGAGCGCCTAGCTCGAAGTACGTCAGTACGCTGCCTGCGTCAATTGATGAACAGTGCCTCTTTCGACACATTTTCGATGACCTATGTGGTTAGATGTTAGTGAAAAAAAGAGTCGCGTAATTTCGACGGTTTCTGACTCTCTGTTTTGCACCTAGAAATGTCAATTGACGCAGGTCGTTTCTCCACTGTGGACAAGTCATAAACGAATCGACAGATTCAATAAAGTGTATCTTCACAGGTAGCCAAAATCACGCGATGATTGTAGCTTGTAACCTGAAATTTTAGCTCGACCATTTGTACAACCAGCGTGCACTACTGGATTGCGTAGGATCGATACACACGTCCAAACAAGCAGGTGCGGGTCGGCCGATCCGATTAATCGGTGAACCACAGGTATGACCCGAACTTGACGGAATACGAAACACCACAAACCGGTGGTTCCACACAGTGACGGGCACATGACACCTATCGTGTATCAGACGTTGGCTATCAGTTAGCTGAATAGACATAAGTGTAACACAAGGAAGGATTGACCGTCACACCAGATCCTTTAATCGCCGTGACGATCCCTCAGTCATCGTACGACTGGGTCTCCACGTCTCTTATCTGGATCCTGTTCGGATTTATCGGTTCCCAAGGGGTTAGAAATCTATCCATTAGACAGTTTCGCGGAGATTTACAACCAGTAACACCATTTGTCATTGGTTCAACGGTGAATTTCTCTATTTGGCAGTCTAGGTGCAGCCTGCAAGGCAGTTGGGTGGTCTAGTTGAAGATAACCCGTGAAAAATATAATCTAAGTGCGTTACGTTTCTTCCGTCCTGATCGTTGTAACTTCAGACTGTCCTCCTCAACTGTCCGCGCGTGCTTGCTCACAACTCGGGTGACCAGATGTTGGGATTCTTGGCGCCAGTCGTAATGGTCTGTGGCGAGATGACTACTGCCACATGTGAGAAGCCAGGCAGGCAGGAACAAACCCAATGGATGAGCTGCCATGTCAGAGCACGAAAATTTACCAAGCAGATACGCTAAACAACCCTCAATGAGATTGACCTGGAAACAAAAACCACAAGTTGGAGCCTGTCAACTTGCGGGGGCGGTAGATGTCTTGGTTATGCCACAACTAAAGCACGGGGACTGATCTGTGTCGTGCACCACCGGTCAACTAACATCGACGGTGTTCGGTGCCGCGCACGCGCCAACGACAGACACTTCACCGTGTACAGGAGGTGCGTTGGTGGATTCCATGTACAGATGACTCACCCCACCTGGCAATGGAATGTAAAGTTCGCGCGTACAAGCAAACAGACACACAGACGAAGGTACAAGACGACACGTCACTTAGACAGGTGTTCGTAAAAATTGATATTATTTAACACAATTGCGTTAAACAGATAGCCAGAAGACTATGCAACATACGGGGGCATGCAACGTTCTCTGGAAGACAGCATGAAGTTCAAACTGTTGCAGACATTTGCAATGCTCCAGCAAAATAGCCTCGTTGAGCGCTTGACTTTCATGAGGTGAATGTTATCCTAGTTTGTGGCCCTCTCTGGCTGTAGGACTCAAGCCACTTTGCAAAGTTCTATCCATAAAAAACCCCACAGGCACCTGGGCCTCAGTAGAAAACATCTTGCGAACCATGGCGGAGATACTGAAACTATAAAACCAAGACAACCAGAGCCGTAGTCACTGGAAGCATATTTCAGTTTTCAAACTTCAAGTCGATGGCTTATTGACCCATTGAGATCAGGCTTGTCATCAGTGAATTTCCCTTTAGTCCATTCACCATGGCAGACGATTTACTGCCTGATTGATTTACTGTCCTGCAAGTGAATACCTCGACACAGTGCTTTATTCATCCTCCTGAATATCACGTCTGCTGAAGAGTGCATCTGCTCTCGCATGTACGGCGACTTTCCCATACAGAAGGACAACTGTGCTCCAAGGCCATTCTGAATCGCGGGCAGCGAAGTCCGAAGCCAGTTGCTGTTCCACTGCTTGCTACGGTTGACCACATGGGGACCCAGTAGTTCAACTGTTGATAGCCAGGTTTTCAACCGTCCCATGGTGCGATGGTGCTATTTTGAACAGGGCGACGGGGATAGCTAAGAACATGATTTGTGGAAATTGTTGTAGTCAGCGCAACGTTTCAGTGAACTTCCAGGGAGCACCAATGGTCAGTCAATTCCAGTTGACGAGGACTGTCAGATCGGAAAGGCTTAATTTTACAGCCGCATGTCAGTACAGGTTGGACGGTCGCACTGTACACATAGGGCTTCATTCACGGCTGACTTCTGGACGTTTCTGCAGAGCGTTATTAGATCGCACCGAGGTCTTCCTGGTTCTATGGATGCGAACACGTATTTCTTGCCGTATTTAGCCATATTGGGCGACGATGGACACAAAGTGCGGTTCTCCGTTGAGGCTGAGTTGGCAAGATTGAAGCCCCACGCTTGTGACAGAGAATTCTATAATTTCAGCACATTCCCAGTCTAACGAGCGAAGTGCGATGGCCGGAGCAAACAAGGATAGGCTGTTAGATGTATGTTCAGGACCCACCCAACTACACACTGATGATGTCTCGACGTAGGACAAAGATGTTTGCAAGTCACTTGCCGAGCATGGCGAACGGATCAACAGCCGCCTGACTAGCGTAATTAAGGTCGGCAACACGACTGGATGAGACCGTTTGTAGCACACATCTCCCCTAAGGCCACATCATACACTATACATTATAATGACAGTTTTTGCAACACTGAAAATTCAGTAGAAAATTTCTAGTATTGAGAAAACCATTTGTCCGATCCTGAGAGCGAACAGCCTCTAACGCACTCTCCCTCTATAAGGACCATCACTGGTGATCAGCCTACTGGGTTAGCTGAGCAGTTCTCGGTTTCCCAGGTGATAGATATGTCAAGTCGACAGCGTGAAAGGTGTGTAACCCTGCAGTGGGAATTCAGGACCGTTCGAATACTCAGAGATAGAAAATCAACAACCACCAACCATATAAATACGGGCAAATCAGAGGCTGCGAACGCTGCAGGACTCACATCACTTTTGTTCAATCAGGCCTGCCTGTCTTTGGTTAGTGAACACCAAAGAGGGGAATCGCTGGGCTCGAGTTTCGCTCTTATTAGAGGTCAGCTGGTCATACACGTTGAAACTACACAGTATGACTACTTATATAGGCTTGTTTATCATTGCTTGGACATGGATATCCTGATGAAACCGAGAAGGAAAACGGGTTACCATTAGAAGGAGAGGGTATTTCAGAAACGAGAGTACTTTGGGTAGCCAGTAGACTGAAGATGTTTGCAATGGCAAAAGATAATGCCCAGGATTATCGATGGTCGGACCGCGTCATCAGAAGGTTAGAGTGTTAGGCTGTAAACTTTTGACGATTATTTGATCATTTGAGTCATAAGGCTCCGCATCATAGCGACTACCCTTTGGAGCATATACATTCCGTGTTTCTTACAAGGGGGTCGTTCCGGGGGAGACTTTAGAGCAGTGGAGCCAGCCTACAGTGTGAGCAGCCGTGAACGTCGTCTGATAACGAAATCAATAGTGAAAGTTCTTAAAATATTCTCACAGCTGGCGATATAAAAAGACCGAACGGTTGTGACAACAAAATCAACATCCTGCTGTGGAAAACAAAACAGACATATTTGCCGATCGACCAAACGGATCTAGGGGAAAACAAACCATGGCAATCAATCAATCAACCAATCAATCAATCACAGCACAGCACGGATGTAGATTCACGTTGCGGTTAGCTACGTCAACAGGAACGAATCGTCATCCTCCTTGGCTGCTAACCCAACCATGGTGAGATGTAGGTGTACGCACGCGTTCGAAAATGACGGGCTAGAGACGACGAAACCTAACTGTTGGG
>NW_008751710.1:632993-651361 GCF_000715545.1 Opisthorchis viverrini
GGGGGGGAACGACACCTGTAAACTGATGCAGCAGCAACAACAACAAAGCAATCCGGGATCGTGTCACAGGCACATGTCTCTACGCCACTCCCTCTGTCCTTACACGTCGCAGTTACCCCGCAGACGTGATCGCTTTATGCATGCCCAAACGGATGGCGGTGATGATGGGGTGGGATAGAGAGAGAGAGAGAGAGAGAGAGAGATGTTCGTGGGGTGGGTAGAAAAGTGGTTTACTCGACTGGCTAGCCGATTCTGTTGACTAGCCACTCTCGTCATTCGCAATTGACTCACTTGGGCAGTAGCGAACGGGGCGAGCAAAAACAACGCGGCAAGTAATGAACGAGCTGGCAACAAATCGATACACCGCGGGCTTATCGATTCACCCGCGCAGCTATCCATATGATGGTTGCAGCTGTTCGTTCCAACGGCAAAAGCTTTCGCCTAAGTAATGTGTTTGTCACTGGAATATTGTTGATGCTGCTGGTGGTGGTGGTGGTCGCTGCGGCAATGAGGACAACGTCACACTGAAATAAGCTGAGTCAACTTGGTTGAGCAGCCGCACTCACCACCTTGTTAGATTACGGAACGATATGAGATGACCGCAATACAGCTGTTTTTGCCGTTGTTGTAACTTATAAAGACTGCTTTTTTTTTGAAGAGAACGGATGAATCACACCCTTCAATCTGGGCTATCTACTGTGTCTAAGCGAAGCGTAAAAAAAGGCTGGTACCAGTGCACAGTGGTTTCGGCAACCAATTAAGGTACCTGGGAGGACACCGAGAATCTGGTTGCAGGCGCGTTTTTCTTAGTAGTGGTGTCTGAGTTTTGATGTTACTCTGCAGCCGTTGGTCTAGGATTATGTTCGAATTGAAATAAGCATTGAGTATCACAAATTTTGGTATACGGAACTCAAGTTATTTCTTCTGAATGAAAGATGAAATTTCCTACACTCTGATTTGCACAAGCGCACACGAAAAAAAATCCATGCCTAAGGGATCACACGTCGGACAATGTTTACGTCGTAAGCATATGAAACAAAGGAAGTTCCGACTGATCGATAGACCTATCGGGTGATTCACACCTTCGAGCAGGAATATAATCACATATATCTTCATGCTTATCAATTTGGTTTTGACGGGAGACACAGATGAATCTCCCGTTTGGGATGTTTTTAATGAGTGTATTCGTCGAAATCTGTCCAATTTGGGTTCAAGTAGAACATAAGGTTGACGGAAACTCGGGGACCACGCCTACCTGATGAACCAACCCCAAGAAGGGAGAAACCGGTCGTGGGCTGTCGAATAGTTTTCAGCAACCTTATGAGCAGTGTATTACGTCCACACCTTGATGCCTTTAGGGTTACATCCAGGAGGTTAGCACTCTCCGATTGCTGAACCCCGATGAACTCTTGACAGTACACTAAAGACTCCATACGAGAGAGGGAGGCGTGTGACAAGGCGTTAGGACAGCTGTTTAGATCAGTCCATGCGACAACTTCAAGAAACTTGACCCTGTATGGATGTTCAGGTGCGGTCGATTGGGGACTGATGTTGTGGTTAACACAGGAGTAGCTTCACGTGACCGGCGCTGCCATCTCTTCCAGGTGAGACCGAAATTAGGGTCCTCTTAGAGATCGCAAATGTGACTAGTAACGGCGAAAACAATAAAATAGTGACAATAGGAATGAATGATAACAGTGAATATTACAGCCAGTCCCAGATGTATGCACCTGTGAACTCCTGTGGGCAGAACATTGTCCTGGTAGGGTCAGACTGGCTTTCTTGATGGCAGATATACTCGGAGAGAAACGGCCATCCCTCTCTCTCTCTCTCTCGATTGAACTGAGGTCAAGGCTGCATGTAGTAGATGAACTGTATGAGAACATCACAAACGAGGTGATATACTGAAGAAATGCATTTGCCAGAAATCAAGAAGAGTAGTCCCAGAGCTGTGCGTCGTTGTAGAGAAGGCTAATACTGGTCATAAACAAAAAATTAAAAAGCCGCTCTACTGAAATAGACACCCCATAAAGATCGGCCCCAATGCCCAACAGGGGTGGTAATTGTCGGATAACCGATAGCAGTAACCCTCATATGGGTAAAGAGAAGGGTAGACAGAGAGAGGCAAAGAGAGCAGGAACTAAAGTTTACGGTAGCACCTCTGAGGTAGGTGTTCAATCAGAAGCACACAATGAGACCGATTGGGAATCATGAGACTGATGGACAGTCTTCCGTTTGAAAGCACTGGTCGAATTAGTAGTCACGTGAGTTGAAGCAACCAAAGTAGCTGCTCCAACTGCCGAATCCCTGCTCAGTACGTCCGACTGGACAAGGCGCATGAATAGAACGATGTTCATGAACATGATCAGTGCCAAACACGTAGTTCCAAGACAGTAATAAGGTAAACTGATTTGATCTCGGTTCAATACCAGCCAGCGCGTCATCCAACATAGGACCAGGAAGCGGAACACAATGAAGGTACCTTGGGACGAAGAAAGGTTAAAAAGTAGCGTAAAGTATCATTATCAAATGCGAAAGATGCACATAAGTGACACTCATGTTCGGATGTAGTTCAATTAAAATCAAACACTTCACCTATGGAACCTTCCAATGCATAACAGTCAACTGCAACTTTCGAAGCTTCTGAGATCAGAACGCTTCCAGGGAGTTTGCTTGTTGACACTGGATGGTAGAGCTTTTCTTGCGTCACACTCTACAGAAACGCAAACAGTACAAGGCAATCCATCTGGCCCTGGTGCACGACTAAGTATGTGCCTCACATCTACGAAGGGAAAAGCACTCCTGTAGGATTGAACAAGAGCATATCCGAACTAAATGCCAGCAGATGAGCCAATCAATATACCAGACTGAAGTGCGTGAGCTTGATATGATGGTTTAGCCAAAAACGATGTTTCCCTTCAGAAATACAGGACTAAAGTGACATTCAGCAACCCACAGCAGCGTTGCCGTCAACACGCGATCAGCTCAGCCCAAAGGTCCATGAGTCTTTAGACCACTTTAAGGTCATTTGGGGAACACCTTTCAAGTTAAGATTGGCTCCATGAGAGCCTAGACTGTCCAGTTTGTACATCAGAGACTTCGTAACGGCGATAAACCCAATGACTACCCGATGTAGTAAACACATCAGCACTTAGTCCTTTCCTCCCCCTTAATACGAGACCACAATGAAAAAAACTGCGTCTGGTTTATAACAAATGATCTGATACTAAATGATACCCAGCTAATGGAAACGTTTCAAATCCTGTGTTGAAGTGTAAATGTGAGGTTGATAAAAAAAGCTGACAAGGAAAAACGACTGAGTGAATGAGACAGAACTTGGATCAATCGGAGGTTAAATACCCACAAATCACATCCAAGGAATAATCTAAAGCAATGATAGAAATGCGCTGAATGTGGCTCACCTAGATTGGCATAGTTCACAAACTGGGAAAACAGACTGTCTTTCGGAAACTCGAGGCATTTCAATAGCCGTCGCATGTGTAGAAAGATTGAATTTATTTCCACAAGTAGCGCGACAACAGCATATCCTATATAGGTCCCGGATACCACAGCTGAGGTGAAACAGGTCATTACCTACACGTATGATGAATAGCCAGTGTAAACTTACCGCAAAGTGATGAACAAGAAGTTCAAACGTTGAACGCTCCCGTGACCACCAAAACATGTGCACCGAGTCTGCGATAAAATACCCTACAAAGGATTAGACAGAAGACCACCCAACTTACCAAGCGAGTAGGCAACTAAGGATAGAGAAAATGGAGACTGTGCAAATATCAAATCCTTTGACAAGTCGGGATGAATATAGAATCTGAAGTAGAAGCATTAAGGTGTACGTTGCTAATTACGCGAGCAGCGCGCCAATTCCCGTAACAGATGCATGGACGCAGGAAAGCACCGAATTTCGCCAAACAAACAATCCTTTCGATTCGCTACACTGTCGCTGCCTCGCGGTAGATGAGATACATGATGGGGGAAAACAAGAGGCGACATAGTCCACCAAAAAGTGAAAGGCAAACGATGAAGCGGTTGTGCCAATGGCAAGCATTTGAAAGGCAAAAACAAAGTTGTACAAAGGCTACAACTGGCTGCGATGATTTTTCGGCAGTGGGTCACGCCAAATTTGTCCAGTGATTGATCTGAAAATTAGATGCAGATTGGTGAGGTACAGTAACGGTATGCCGTAGTGTTACGGTTCGGTCACGCAGCGAGCAAACAATATGATAATGCGGATTGTGGCAATACTCTATCCCCAGCTATGTTGCTTGATACAGACTCCTAGCACGGCGAATAGTAAGAAGACGAGAACCTCGGACACAAACTTTAATAATCCAACAACACACGATCAACAGGCGATGCCCGGAGCTTCCGAACCCAAGTCAGTGGAAAGAATGGTATCCTGTACGTGGTCGGATTTAAATTTTCTTGGAGTATCAATAGGCCATTGATTTTTCATAGTTTGACCTTGAAGATGCCAGGAGTTCGCTAGCACACATAAAAACAGCGTTTTCTGGGGGATATTGATATCCCCAACAGTAGATTACAGAGAAACTGTATGTATGCTTCCAGGGGATACCCAAAATGCAGGTGACAATAGCTTAGCGGATGGAGTTCAAATTAAACCCGAAAATCAAATAACCGATTAAATTCAGACGGTTTACTTTGTTTTACTGTGTCTGCATTCGAACAACCGAAGAAAACTGACGGAAAAGATTTGTCTCACAGAATTAGCCAATTGATAACTACTCTCCTAACCGAGAATGTGGAAAAAACACAAAAGCGATTAAAAAACGGTGCAAGCGCGACATTTTCGTTTCACTCGTAAGCTGATAAATTCGCTTAAACATCGTGGAAACAGAGCGAATCCTCCTGATATGTTGCTAGATGAAGCCCGATGAGCCCCGTATAAAGAACGACATCTATTAAGGAAAAGGTCAGTTCTGATGCTGATAGAATCGAATCTAATTATCCGGCAATCGGTAAAAAATGAGTCTGAGTTAGTCACTCGCGCCTGAAGTGGCTTCGTGTGGCTCTAAGTAAGATGGAGACCTTGACAACTGAGCTTCGGAATTCCACTAACCGGCTGTTTACAACCTACCAGCTGCGTTCTCCTACGGTTGTGTGGGAAAGCTCTTGCAGGCTTGTGAGCAAAATATCGATCAGTGATGACACTTGGTTGTTTGGATGAGTCATTCTGATTTGCATAACAAGGCCCGCACGCAGCACCCATGAGAAGCGCTTGCGAGTGCATTCGACCTACATACGGTATAAGCATCTGAGTAACTGCGTTGCCTGTGGCAACCAAGACAGTATGAGTAACTCAGGCTGTTTATTTCTGATCATATATCACAACTGTTGCCTATAAACCCGTAGGTAAAATGGGGTCGGTTGATGAGTTTTTTTCGTAGGAAAAACACTAGCATGGCGTAGAGTTCGCAGCAGAAGACATGATCTTGCCGAAATTTGACTGCCCAGCTATGTTGTACGGAGTCCCTACCAAAGCGGAGAAGCACCGAACTCGCACTTCGTCCATCGGCAGTGAACTTTCGCTCGTTTGAAACCTGGAGGTCTGGCATGCGATGCGAGCGTATCAGCACAGCCCCATCAGCGCATGTCTGTCTGGACAGACAGACGTGTTCGCGCTTGAGCGATGTGATCGACTTGCTGGACGATTCGAAGGACCACTCAGCAACAGCTCTGGCTGTGTCGATCGATAGATTAGCCGATCTGTCAGGACTTGCCAGTCGGTAGCGCCACAGACACTCCGAACTTGGCAGGTGTTTTCTGACTGGTTGTAGGTGGTTGCGGGAGTTTGAAGGGTCGATCTCGTAGACCGACGTAACTAGCTTTGGACGACATGCGTCCAGTAAGCGATCTTTTAGTCGTCAGTATCAACTATGGATAGTACCACAGTCAGGAAAATACAATAGCAACTTCACCACTACAAACATTGACACAGAACAAGTGACACTTACCGATTCCTCTTTCATTAGCCGGCGACTCCCATCAAAACTTTTGCTCACGACACTTTCCACACGCGATCCGAGAGCTGTAGAAGACATGTCATGGTCCGATGATGGAACATTATTATTGCTGGAACACACATTTGACCGCAGATCATTGACGAACACATTGGCCGGAGCAAGTAACGGCTGGGAAGGAACAACAACGGCTTTCGGATCGGTCGATGAATTGGTCGGATTGAGCGACACAGCGGTCCAACTGATTTCCGGTTCCACACGGGAGACCACAGTACCAGCAAGAGTGCGTGCGTGGAGTACTCTTGTTAGTAAAGATTCTGCGGAGGCCAAGGAAATGCCAGAATCAGTGCTGGACTGAGTGGCCGATTGTTGCTTGGGTTGAGAACAGACCAGAAGCAGCTTTTTCGGTCCCTCTTGGCCAAACGAGTTTTGTTCGTCTGTCAGTGAGGCAGCTGTGGCAGCCAGTCGCTTTGGTGTTTGCCCAATCGATTTGACGTTCAGCATAGGTGATTGTCGTCTGGTTGCAGTCGTGTTATTCGGACGCATCAGAGTGCCCTGATTGGACACGGGGATAGTAGCACAGGAAGTCAACACATCCGTACTGCTCGACGGTCGGGCGGGAGTGGATTCGGCGGAACTGAGAGAATCCGAGTTATTTCCCACAGAGCTCCGATCTCCTTCGCCTTGTGCACTATTTTCCCACAACGCCTTAAATTTTGGCTTGTTTCGGGGAGTCGAAGTGGACAGTGGGGAGGAGGCAATAGCTGTGAGAGTTTGACTGCTGTTCAATGGGGCAGGATTAATTGACAAGAGCGTACTGGGACTGACAGGAGTTGTGCAAGAGGTAGGGACGGAATTCGAAGAAATCGCGTTTGACGACAGACACTGAACTAAGGACTGACCAGTGGCAAGCTGCAGAGTATTGGCTCCCAATATATTTAGACCTTGAGGGGACTGATTTTTCGGTGCAGCAATGAAAACTGTCGGGCCATTGGCCGAAACCTGAATAGGATAGACGGTCAGTCCAGCAGCTGTTCCTACGTTGGTGGAGAGCAGGTTGGTCGGTAGTTCGGCTGACGGAGAGCCACACAAGGATGTCAATAAGCCATCCAAGGTGGCCCGAGTTGCTAATGTGGCTGTAGCCGAGCCAAGCCTCAGCTGACTGTCACTTGCTGTAGAGGTAGGAGGAATAGGTGCGGAATCTATAGAGTTTGTTTTTGCAGTACTCAGAAGGTCCGAGCTCCATGGAGTCTGTGGGGAGTAACGGGAAAGAGGATAATAAAGTAGCAACATAGAGAGAGAGAGAGAGCCACAAAATCACAAAATCTAATTCAGTTCGGAATCCTAATATTTGATTAAACCAACGAAGGTATCAACGAATCGGAATTCGGAGAATGATAGAGAATACTGATGACAGTATTTGGCGGAAATAACTTCGTTTTACATTACAGAACTCAAAGCAGTCATGCTGCAGAGGAGGTCAGGCTTCCGATAAAAAAGTCTCAAACAAAATCATATGGGCAGCCAAATCTTTGGCGTCTGTTTTCAACAGGGCGAACGATTTCATCCGAAATGACAGGAGTGATTTGGAGACTTGTGGTCGCAACATAGAAGAGAGAGAGCCACAAAATCACAAAATCTAATTCAGTTCGGAATCCTAATATTTGATTAAACCAACGAAGGTATCAACGAATCGGAATTCGGAGAATGATAGAGAATACTGATGACAGTATTTGGCGGAAATAACTTCGTTTTACATTACAGAACTCAAAGCAGTCATGCTGCAGAGGAGGTCAGGCTTCCGATAAAAAAGTCTCAAACAAAATCATATGGGCAGCCAAATCTTTGGCGTCTGTTTTCAACAGGGCGAACGATTTCATCCGAAATGACAGGAGTGATTTGGAGACTTGTGGTCCAGAAGAATCATTGTCTATCCATAGAAAACAAGTGAACAACGGTTAGTGTTCCGTGCGAGGTGGGTGGACCATCGGTCGACAGGAAATAAATAGTTAGAAAACCAAATCCACTAGGAATGGCTAAGTAATATCACAGTTATCGATAGAGACAGGAACAGACATGACCAAACTGCTGGATAAAGAAAGAATTATTAATCTCTCCTTTCGTCCTATGAGAAATGAAACCGAAAAGAAAAAAGTACGATATCTAAAGCCCAGCGAATGCTCACATCTTCTAGACCAGTCTAGGAGACTTTCGTGACTGGAATTTCGGCCAGTGTTCTACTTAATTGTATCTGCAGGGGTTTTGAGATGTGTGAGTGAATAAAACCGAGAATAGGAAAATCTGGGCAGTTAGACGTGATTCGACAGGATAGAGGACAGATAGAGATCTAAAGATACTCGTCATTTAGGATTCACAAGCATTAGCAACATTCAAGGTCGTGTGTTCAGGGAATCAATACTTTCAAAGGTTAAAATTCAACTATTTCCGAGTCCAAATGGCTACTGTGAATTGTAAAGAATCGTGAAATTTCCCTAAAAAAAACTCGCACAAATTCGAATGACTCAAAATGTCCTCTGGCGAAGGTGAGAACAAAATATATCAAATGGCACGTGCGCTAAGGTGATTTTACACTAACTTAAGTTAGTCTGGAGGAGGTTGCTGATCCACGGCCTCCGTATTTGTCCGTCTATTCCAGTGAGAAGAACAAAGATTTGGTCTCCGCCCTGGGCGTTGAACTATCTCCGTATCACCACCGCCACCACCACTAACCTGACTTCCTTCGCATTGTCAAGGCCATGTGTATCCATGAGAAATCTATCGACCAACAGCGATGAGCAAACACTGAGGGATGAAAGAGCTACTTACATGGGGACACGCCCTTGGCCTGTTGGCTAAGACAATCGATTGGAAAAATAGTATGCCTGTTGCCTAGTCGCTTTTGAGTTGTGCCAACAAAACAGGAAAAAAGTACACACAGACAACAACCACTATCCGGATTTCAGCACACGCTACAATCAGCTAGAGAATACAATTGGTTAAGGGTAACCGGTGTTCAAGTCTAGCTTCATAATTTGACACCTCGATGGTTCGGTAAGTTTTGCTTAGCTTGCTTATAAATCTCTCACCTGTAATACCCTTCCGGTACCTGGCTGCCATACCACTCAAAGGAAGCACGATGGCTGGGATAGTGCCAGGTTGCCCAAGGCTAGACAGGGGAAGTCGAGAGGCATGGGTCGGGTTCAAACCACGGACCTTCCGGTCAGTAAATTCGCGCTCTAACCACTTGGGCCATCTCGATCATCAGGATTCCTGAGTCTGAGCAAAAACGGACAGCGGCATCTGCGTATGAACATCCTACATATCAGAAGGCTATTGTAGGGATCATATCTTCAAAACTTCGGCCACGGCTTCGTCGCAGGTGTGTGGGAGCTGAAGAACGGAATCAGTACAGCAATATGTGAAGCTGCAACCGAATCCTGATCACAGAGACAGTGAACGACATGCCTGAAGTCATAAGAACCAATCGCTTCCAGAGTAAATCTACCTAGCTGTGTACGAGCTAATCCAACAAAGTATACCCCAAATTTGGCACCCATCTTATCAATCGAAATGGCACCATCCTACAGAAGTCATTCATTGTACACGTGGAAGTTTTGTTTTTCATCTATGATGGAACCCACCCGTGGAGGACACAAAAAGTACTGCAGCCACCAGTAGTTTACCACTGGTTGGGTAAAGAATGACCCACACACACACACACACACACACACACACAAAGACGGTCGACTAAATGAATTGGTAGCCAAGAGAACCCTACTAGACCAGTTTCCAGCTACCACCGTACCACGACCTGGTCATCATTTCACCAAAGCGACAGATTACTCCATGGTTTCGGTCGAGAGCAAGCACCATCGCGATGTATACACACTGGGTTTGTATGTCTGCACGGAAACATCTAATTCACACTCGAACTGTTCGCTAATCGCTACAGCTTTGCTTTGGAAATTCTCGGGTTCAAGTTTCATTAACCTACTACCGGTCAGACAAGGATGCTTCCACCCGGACTGAGATGATCTGGCCAGCAGAGCTTCGACGCAGTCGTCCGTCACCATAACCGACTAATATTGACCGTCGGCTTGGGAACTAAACACCACCGCGTGACCGATGCTGCGATCCAGAAAGAATGGAGCAATTCGAAATTACACCATAAGCCTAGCGACGACCCCGAAAAATCTTGAGTGACAAGCTTTTCCATGAGTTATGCCTCACAGAAGCGCGTCCAGGCTTTGACGCAGAGGCAATCTATCGGGTGGAGAGGACGCAATCTTCCGTATCGATCAAAACAGAATCAAAGTATGGTAGCAATCGCCCTAGTCAGGCACCCCATCTGATTGGTCTGTTGCGGTAGGAAGAAACCCAAGAAAATACATCAGTGTTCAGTGTCGCGGAATGTAAAACAAGTCGGAGAATGGGACTGCCAACTGACAGCAACGCAGCACGCAGCCCAGAATGCACGTGACAAACAGCAGGTGCAAAGATTAGGAGAGGAAATCCATTATCGATTGTACGAGAAGTCTCCCATGACCAGACGAACATACTAGTGAACTATCAAGATACTGCCTTGTAACAACCGATTGTTCCCAAACTTTTCCGATAACATGAAGGAGTGTTAGATCTACCTTGTCAACAATTTCCTCATCTGAAACAGTGTCATAACAAAATCCTGGGAAGTCTATCTCACCATACCCAGGCCGTAGTTCCCCTGCATATCAACTGACGAAACATTCTATTCTCTATCGACTGTGAAGTTACAGCGAAATTCCGTCGCGGTTTTTGGCAAACAGTCATGTAGCTAACTGGTGACGCGCATCAAATCACAGGGCCTGGTTGATCTAATCGATCGCACTAAGCAAATGACGAGTGATCACACTATCAGGTGTTTAGCCCCCCCTGACTCACAAATAGCTATTTTAAGGATTTTACATTCTCCAAGATAAGCATCAACTCCATGACTCACTTTACCGCTGAAAATCCGCGCAGATCGAATTTATCGTAAGACCGCTTATTCCGGGGGAAAACCCATCCCTATCTCACCATGACGCTAAAAGGTTGGTTCGAACAGTAATTATCTGTTGCTGCATCAAAAATACTCAAGTGACGGGACTATTTACAAAATCTTGCGCTGGAAAGAGGTGGAAGTCGTGCCCGAGTCCACGAAGAACAACTGCACACGGATCGGTATCAAGGTTTATTACTCAGTAGGGATAAGTAAGAGATGTACTACAGGGGAAGAAAGGTGTTTAAAAAACACTCTTCTGGAATGCTCCGATCGTTCCTCTGATCGTGTCGCCTATCCAAGGGTCTCTCCCCCAAAATAAGCAACACTCGAGCACGGAAATTGACAGTGTACTGATGGTTGCTCAGGTGGCCGTTGAACTGTTCGTTGAGCTTGCAAATGTTTCGTCCCTAGTCGAGGAGACGTCGGTGCGCAGTGCACTCAAGCTCGGCGAACAGATCAACGGCCATCTGATTAAAAACCACCAGTAAACGCACCCGATACATTGACAAAGTGAAAGATTAATTTCCATGTATCAGAAGGTTAAACATTAGTTTTTTTTCTAAACAGTCATGAATCAATCTATGGTTGGTACACCGAGGTAGAATTTCACTGATGCAAGATTGCACACGTATTTCCCTGAGTATTCGCCAGTTCTGTAAATAATGACTTGTTTGGGTGCATCCGGGAGCCGTCCGGAGTACAGATGAGGTGACTGAGCCAATAGCAATGGCGGAACAAGTGAAAGTCAATCACACCACCGCTCAAAGTTGTACACCACCTGTTATGTGTGTGACCTGACGAATGTTTGTATGTTGGTCGCGCCGTTTACAGTAGGCTGACATCAAATATCGGCGGTCCGAATAACAAATCACAACTGACCGACTACTGTACATCAATAGCCTCACTGAGGTGGTGAAACCTTCCAAGATTTCTTTTTGTTGACAGTGAAGTAGAGTAAATCAAAGAATGAACTTTCCCAATGAAGGTTGTCCACAACACAATGTGGTGTGCATAAAATGGACAAGATTTTAGACAAATCGGATCTACCTAATTCTGTTGATTGCTGCTTAACTTTCGGATAATGTTCACAAACCTTACGTGATCCTGGCTCGTTGGCGGAAATTCCGCGAGGATGAAGTTTCCGATGCGAAACAGGATAATTTCTCTGACTGTGAAAATTGCCCAAGTTTTTTCGAGCAATTTTCCCCCTGTATCTTTTCGGAATTCCGCCCGAATGAGTTGATCTTTTTACGTGTGGCAACAGTTTTACTTCCCAAGGGTTAGTTAGGAGTCCGCTCGGATACTGATGACCGCAGGATTCTTATAAATGTGTTATTCGTTTGCCAAATTACACGGATGTAGAGCATACGTTGCGCGAACACTGACAGATGGCCTGGAGATTAAAAATTAACAACAAACCAGCAGGGTGATTGTTCGCACCGAGTGGAAATGATAGTTCCTGGCCCACCAAGTGCATAAAACAAATGCCATTTTAACCCTTGAATTCAGCCGTTCGTACGCAATTTTTCCACCTAACGTGTAATCTTCAAGTGAGATTTCGACCTGTCAGTGAGGCCAATTCATGTCGAAAAGTATTGTACAGCTGTTTCATGCTTATTGGAAATTGCCAGCACTACGCATCTCTCGAAACTAAGAGTTTTGAACTCGTGACCTTCCGGATACTTAACCGGTCGACCTTGAGCAGCTGAAGGGCGGGATGATTCTCTCTCTCTCTCTCATATAATCGTTCACTAGTAAGGAAGACACCATGAGTGTGTTACGGTGTAGCCTGCATAGTGAGTACAAGAAAACGCCAGAAGGACGGCACAGTCATTCACCTGGCAAAGTGTCGACGCAGTTTATCGGACGAACAGGACGACCGGCTCAGATGGTAAAGCACGCAATCAAGGAGACTTTTTGGTACGCGTAACCTTTGCTGAAGAAAGTTTCCAGCCTAAACCAATCTGAGACGAGGCAAATTTGATGTGGAACGTTGGTTTGCCATAAAAGTTAGGGTAAGGACGATTTCGTTCCTAAGGGACGTTTGTGATATTTAGGGAGGCGTTTAGGTTTAATTGGCCAACAGGCGGGCGGTCGCAGTCAATGTGCGCAGCATGTAAGCCTCACTAAGGCTTTGTTCATTGTATGGGGATCTGCACTTCGCCCGGTTAGGGACGCTGCAAGATATGGCTGTCAACCGATGTCCATGGCGTTCGTGTTGTCAGTCTCTATCTAGACTGTCTGAATGAGTGTCTGGAGGTGTAGGCGCCTCGGAAGCTAGCACTAAGCCCCTTCCCCTTCTTTTCTTCACCGTAAGGCTTTCAAATCAATCACGGTTGTACGGCAGTGAAGCATCGGTGTTGAACACTGATGTCATGCTGTCGAAGATGATGACGCAACAAATAAACCATGCGCTAGGCGCTCTTCCGTGAAGTTTTCCTCTTTTGTCACCCCATCACAAACAGTAATAGCCGTTTGTCAGGACGCGCCCAGACATGGAAAAAGTACATGTGCAGAGTGTGATGCATCCCCAAGGTAACCATCGATACGACACGTTCGGAAAGTAGGTGCGTTGGCGGAGCTCACCAAACACGGCTTAGCAACATAAGACCAGTAGAGTGGGCCTGAAAGTGTTCACGAACGGAACACCACCCTTGGCTATACAGAGCGAACAAGTGAACGACAATATCTGGTCCTGTAGTCATCCTATATTTATTTACGCAGAAGCTCTGCATGTTTTGTCCTGACAATACAGCCATGTCCCGAGTCCTCTGTGTTCTCCTTATCGCATAGTCTGGCATGCTCAGTGCAGGCGTTACCAATAGACAGCCACCCACGATACAATACCGTGATAAATGCTGCTTCACCACCATACTTCAAAGAAGTAATGTTGATATATATATATGTATATATGTAGATCTTGAAAAGAAACTATTCCAACGGTCTATCTATTTTTTCATTTTGTTTCGTGTGTCTCAAAAACCAGCACTCCGAATGTGCCCATCTGAAGACGGTAGTGCCACAATGAAGCAATTATCGTCTATCGGGGCGGAGTTGTGTGAACCAAAAAATGACAAGAACACAAGAACACGTACGCATAGCGATCAAATGCTACTTCTCTGTGGATGGTTGTGAACCAGAATTTGGTTGCATTTAGACAGAATCCGACCTCAGAGATTGTTTGGACAGGTCTGACGAAAATCGTCATTCGAATCAGCAATGATGCTACACATTGGGTGACGAGAATTGGAGGCCTTTGCTTGGATAACAAGAGCCATGGCTGAGCCGTGAGGACAAGAAATAGCGATAAAGTGTGTTCGAAGAGTGGATACCAATTTTTCAGAACTGTCGTGTAGTTGGTGACGTGGTAGACTTGTTTGAAAACAATTTCGGACACTATTCCTGTTGATAGAAAATTTTCTCACGAGCAGAAAGCGAGTCGATCGGTTATTCCAAACTATGTTGATGAAAGTAGTGCAGATGTGATAAGTCTAATCCACTGAGATCATGGACATCCTTATTCAGACGACCTTCATGCAACCCACTCTTTTAAAGAAAGGCTTTTATATTTGTGACTTTGTATTTTCATTCTGGATGTAACAGAGATTAACAGCCTTTAGTTAGGTATGAGCTCAGTGGTTAAGGGGTGAACTGACTGACCGGAATGTCCGTGGTTCGAACGCGACCCCCAAGCATCTCGACTGCTCCTGTCTAGGCTTTGGCAACCTGACAATATCTCAGCCATCAAGCTCCCTTCGGGTGGCATGGCGGCCAGACACCGAAAGGGAAGTCGAGAGGCTGAGGTCGAGTTAGAACCACAGACCTTTCGGTCAGTAAATTCGCGCCCTAACCACTTGAGCCATCTCGCCCCGGTGCTCCGATGACCAATATTCCAATACATGGGCACCGGTACCCTCTTCTAAGTTTTTCGCACTTCAGTTCAGTTCAGTTTATCAGCTACTAAGGGTAGCTTGGCTCCAGCTGGTACCGGAAAATGGTAAGGTGTGAGAAATACAGCCAAGAACTGGAGGTGATGGCACGATCAGTTTGTTCAGGAAACTGTGCAGCTAAGCGTTTCTCGCATTGTTGCTTGTTAAATACAGTCAAGTTTACCTCAATAGGTTCATAGGCTGGGACCCACAGAGAGGACGTTCAAACAGGCCATTTGAATTCTCATAACGGTTAATTTTTCACGTCTTCTCATGTTCCGCTGAAGGAGCCCAAACGATTTAGAAACGAGAATCGTATTTATCGAGTTTCTAGGCCGAACAAGAACAAGTACCCCCCCCCCCACATACACACACACAAACGAATGGCGCAACTTGATCAGCCTGCTATGACCTCAACGCAGGTCACATGAGGACAGGATAGAATGGAACGACACTGCCGGTTGGTGATTGGCCAGAACAATAAGATCGTAGTAACTCACGCTGCGCCACACGAGAGCACGCGGAAGTGAAATAATCAGTCGACACAATTCGATACGTAACAGAGACGAATGTCAGGGTAAATGCAAAACCGTGACTACTAGCTTTTAGTAGGTGAGTCGCGAATGAAACCTGAATAAATAGTGTCCGAAAAATAGAGAAAACATGCGAAAGCCTAGATGTGAACCTGAAAAACAGTAAGTAAAACCGAAAGATGAGTAGACAGATGGAGACTATCTTCTCCCACTGTACACTTTCGCATACAGGTAAGGATGTCCGATCACCGTAACTACCTCCAAAGACCGCAGGTTCTTCGTCTCGCGCGAAATGCATTCAAGACACTTGCCAATAGACAGCCTCTGATGGAAATTCTTATTAATTGCCTACCCAAGGCAGTTTCCACCGGGCTGGAAGGGTGTCAGGCACCATAGCCCGGCCCGCATTCTATCGGTTGCCCTGATTTCAAAACAACTGCGGTGCGACCTCGTATCGGTTCAACTGGACTGGGCAAATGCGAGTAACTAACAGTCGGTAATGTTCAACAATTTTCGAAAACTTACAAGCAGACTGCACTGGGCTGGGCAAAGAATGGAGGCGGGTCCCTGAACAAAAGGCAAGCGACGTTGGGTACGCCTTGAGTATTACATGCTCCCGGTTCTACTTTATTACGTTCCAATCAGTGAACTTAAGCGATGCAAGTTGTTTCGAGAAGCCATGCCAAATAGCGAGGGGCACTCAACACAAGAAGACGTGCATATATTGGTTCCAGAAATGTGAGCACTCCATTGAGTGACGATAGTCAGAGATAAAGTTATATCTTGTTGATTCTCCAGTCTGTTGTATCTGACAGCTGACCCCGCTCCAGTGCCTAGTGCCGGAAAGACGAATCGCCGAAGGGAACACAACAGCTTTATTCCGAACAGGCGAGTGCGAGAGCATGAGTGCGAAAATACAACGGCCTCAAGCCATTTTGTTGGAGGGTACACTGTCTGAACTTGGTCCAACGCTGTCTCGCCCTCCCTGCATTTGATACAAGGCTGTCGCACGCTGCATACTGAGGGGGTGTTGTCTGCCTGGTTAACATCTAGTGGAGTTGAGGGTCTCAGTAGATTTCGGGCATTCAGGAATCTGACCTTCCTGATAGATAAGACCTATCTGCGGTCTTGCCGATTACTCTTATACATCACAGGCCCATTCAAGTCTAGAATGCGAAACTCCGGTAGTACACGAGTCATAGTACCGAAAACGAACGATTATTGATGGTTCGACTGCGGCGGTCTAGTGGACAACTCGGGTCCTAATGAGGTCGTCCTTGCTTTGAGCAGCCACACCCCACAGTCTGTCCATTTCTTGCAAACTAGTTTCGTAAAGGATTACGGTAGTTCACCGTCGACGTGCCTCAATAAAAACTGACTGCGGTTATTACCTTAGGAACCATTTGTTCAGTAGGTTTCACCATTTAAAGTAAGTTGTGATGGGCCGCAAAGCGTGATTGACGAGATACTTGGGTGCAACATACCGTCAGTCGGTGACTTGAAATCCGTTGCCATATTCTGAAAAGGTTCACTTCAGGATAACGGTACGAGAACACTGACGGTCAAACAGCCCGCTTCCGAAGGCATGTTCCTTCTGAACCCCGAACAGGATCTTCTGACGCGTTATTCGAATGACCGCCAAATCCCTCCTTGAATCGACAAGATCTCGATTGGCATCAGCAACGGAAGCTTGTCAGCCGAAACCGGAGGGTCTGTGACCAAGAGTCAAACTATGCGCTGGCATGAAATCGAAAATTGGCCATTAAGGTGCAGCGACACCACCTCGCGCGCGTGCCAAAAACATCTCTCTCGAAGCAGCGCATGAAGACCTTTTGGTGACCCGCCCAGTTAAAACATCGACGGGGCCCCTCCTTACTTAATATTGGCCGTCACGAGTAGAAAATGTTCATATAATCATAGTTTTGGGTCACCAATTTCCGGTGATTCGGCGATTTGACGGTTAGGGGACACTTCTCAAATCCCGGGAAATCAGTTCAGGGATATCCACTTCAAGGGTTCGATCATGTCGTTCGAAAACAGTGAATCGAACTCTGTATACTTGCGCCGACTCGTTCACCAGGCCCAGTACAGTGGTGCGGTGTGAGAAGGTAACTACAAACGTGGACCGACACCATCAAATCAGACATGAAGCGGCTGCTAGTGTAGGGGATTCGTTGCTGCGACCCGAACTGCGTCTCAATCGGAGTGTGTCTGACCTCCGACCGCCCTTGATGTGCAGCAACAATGCGGGGCACCTACAGAAATAATTTGCTGTAAAGTAAGTTCTTCCTACCCGTAACAACGCCTTTTTTATATAACCCTGCGGCTCGGCGAGGAGTAACCTACTCTGTTCATGTTTGAAAAAGTGATCTGTTTGAAAATAACCAGTCATCTGTGATGTTGCAAGCCGTTAATAAGTGATTTACAATAATATTATTAATAGTAGCACTTTTTATGTGACGCATAGCTACCGTGTAACTCAAATGAAGCATGAGGAGTCGAAACACTACGAGATTGCCAAAGCCTACACGAGGGCAGAGGAGAGGACTTTTCGGTCAGTAAGTGAACTACAGAATTAAAACAACGTGTTGTAAGATAATCTGCCTAGGGCAATTAAAGAGTTCAGTGGTTGAGTAAAGCTCTCACGGACTTAACCGACAAGGAATCGGCAGTACCTCAGATAGGAAAAGATTCGTTGAATGCTGGTTGGTTCGCTGGGCTTGGCAAAGGAAAACATCCAGCATCATCGACTACGATGGCTCGGTCATATGCCACGCATGCCGAAACACCGTCTGCCGAGACGAGTGTTGTTCTCCGTGCCTCCCTCAGGATGACACAAACCGCGAGGTGGACAGCACTTAACTTGGCAGAAAGGTGTGAAAGAGAT
>NW_008751710.1:652000-711551 GCF_000715545.1 Opisthorchis viverrini
TGTATATATATATATGATGCTGCCGTCTTTGATGATGATGATGATGAGAAGATAAAGTTAGCTGAAAAATCGCCAACATGCTTTCCACCCACTAAAATCATTCTCGAATCTCTGACAAAACCAAGGCCCGGAATGTGATTGTTTTATTCGACCTCTACCGAAAGATCGACCGGTTTTTCAACCTTTCTCGTTTTGCACACAGTGAACGGCGGAACATACCGCACATCACGGGGAAAAGGCAGAATCCGGGCATGCGTCCATACGTCCAGCTTTGACCAATAACATACACAGGGTTTTGATTGACACTTATCACCAACTTTCTCGCTCCTCAGTCAGCCAGTCATTCCGAAAGGGAACACAGTGTTTGCCTGGTCGTTTGTCGTGGTATGCATGAACTGGAAACCAGTTGACCAATGGGCTACCCATTCATGCCGTCGTAACTATGGTAACTGCCGGTTCACTTCATCCACTGACAATCGCGTAAACGGTTTGTAGGTCAACTGCGTGGTGGTACCCAAAGAACAAGGCCAGTCTCACAAGCATTCGAGTGTGAGACCTGTGTACGGGTAGCCAGTTTAACAGTATTGTATTAATTTAGCTGGTATCCAGGACAGCATAGTTTTACCAGCAAAACACGGGTTCCGTCCAAACGGTAGCAACATTCAGACTTGTGACATTTCATCGAGAAGAGTACGATAAACGATGGCAAGACGTTCAGTGCAGTTCATTCTGGCCTGGGTCCGTCAACCATAAAAATCGTGCTTGAAACCATCTTTTTCTCTGGGTCAGATGCACTTTACCGACATGGACATGACACAGAAACAAAGGTCAAGGGAAAGTACTTCACAAGTTGCAAATGCTCACCCGAAGAGCCGTCACCACGTGATATGAACCTTCAGCGCCTAAAACTACTTTGTCGACGGTTTATAATATTACCCCGGTAGTGTTTGACGTTGATTAGTTCGAAGACAGTGGGAAAAGCTTTTTCTCCAAGCCTGTCTTTGGACTAATGTCCTTCACAATGCTGTATCCAACACAGTCTTCAAGAAACCGTACAACACTTGCTCACCTGTCTTGGGTCTGTGACTGGGTTACGGTGGATCCAAACTCTGTCAATCTCATGCTGCTCTTTGGTTCTTATCATTGAATCCGATTCGGTTCGATCAGCTCCTGCCCCGTTGCTGGAAGTTGCATCTGTAGCAAAATGACGAAAGATAGTATTGAACGTAGCGTCCTTTCCCTCCTGACGTCTAACTACCATTTTGGCGTACCATATCGCAGCTCAAGGTCGCTCAGTGGTTGAAGCGCGAACTAATTGATGGGAAGGTCCGTTCATCGAACCCAGCCTTAGCATCTCGAGTGCTCCTGTCTAGGCTTGAGCATCCTGTCAGTATCTCAGCCTTCGTAATTTATTCCAGTGGAATGGCAGCTAGGCACCGGAGGAGTGCTGCAGCTGAACGACTGGCATGCCACCATCCACACCAACGCCACCAGCGCGCAGCTTCAGATTGGCTGGGACAAGCCACATGGTCCAACATGTATGACATACTGTAACGAGTAGGTGTGAATCTGTAGACCCGATCAGCTGTTGAAGTATGGAATTAGCAGCCCCTAGTTTGTCAGCCGTTGACAGAAGTCACAAAGCGGAGCAATATGTGACGATATTCGATAATGGTGTAGTAACTGGTCCCGTAACATGCACTGATTTGTGTTCCGTGTGACGGATAACCAGGGATGTAGAGTATAAAAACTGTTTGTAACCGCCGAAACAGGCTGCAAAGCGTAGCGTCTTATGGGGGCACAAGTGTCAGTCTGCGCAGACGAAAACACGTTAAAACATTGCTCTGTTCCGTGGCTATTGCATCTTGGCCGATGGGGATTGGAGAAAAGGTTATTTGCGAATGCAGCTTCGTAGTTTGAAGGTGCAAATCTTATGACTGTATAAAACTGACATGTCGTCAGCGTACCGTATCCTAGTTCCAATGTGAGAGTAACCATGAGTCCGAGGGCGAACCCATGTGCCGACAAGCGCTTTCTGGGGTCGCCTCTTAACTAGCCGACTTCGGTTGATAGGGTTTTATCTGTTTTGTAGTCCTATTACGCGCATATGGTGGAAAGAACCAAAATAGTCTCTGTCCGTGAATGGAAAGAGCTGAATTACCCGAATTATGTAAGTTAGACCACTTACAGATTACCTTCAACTTGTCGATAGAACGCTGACGGTGAGAAGCACTGTAACAGTACAAATTGCAGTGTAACCGAACGAAACTGCTTCAGATAAGATCAAGTTACGTCATGGTTTTGTGCTCACCAAACGACCGATTTGTTACCAACGTCTTCCAGGTGATGTTCGGTTATGCTCAAAACTAGACAACGTCGGAACGTAAAGAAGCAGGAAACCAAAAAAGCCAAACACCAAAGCCATATGAAAACCACACAAAAACAGATGAAAAAGAGAAAGATAGCTGAAACAGATGATCCTGTTCAGGAGTAACCGGATTACTTGATTTCAAACGATGTCCTCTGCCTCTCTTAGACAACCGCTATCCTGTGTACCCATATTGTGTAGACTATGCAGCGGTATGCGGATTTCACAGCACATTCGGAAGGCAAAAGAATTAAAAAAAACATTCGAACCAAAATCGGTTTGTTAGTGTTCGTATGTTCGCCAACCTACGAATGTTCTGCAACACCGCCCGCATTGAGTGCAAAACGAAATAGCCAAGGGCGGCTATGAAACTTCTCAGCGAATCGCTTTCCTACAAGAGGGAGCGGGATTTGAAAAACGTTATGGTCTCACGATAGTTTTGACTAAATACGTCCAAGGCATTTACGTCCCGAGTTTCTAACTGGAGTTCGAACGCTGCTGTTGTCTGAAAGAGCAGGCGCTGCTGTTGTACACAGTGAAGTTTCAGTGTTTGGACACTAATACTATGGTTTCGGCCACGATGACGATATCCAGGGTTTTGAAAACTCGCCAGCGTTCGCGTCAACGTCACGCCGATCAAGAAATTAAATAGGAATGGAGAGAGAGAGTGGGAACCTCTTTGTGTGCGGAAGCCTTTGGAGAGCTCTCGTATATTCTCACGAGTGCGTGCGCCTGAGAATCCAAAGAACTCATTACATTCGCCCACAAAAGAGATGCGCGTATATTCTCACGAGTGCGCAGGCCTGAGAATCCAAAGAACTCATTACATTCGCCCACAAAAGAGATGCGCCGTTGTTCGTTTTAAGTGCAAAACGTAGAAAAAAGGACGAAGACTGCTCACAGTCAGGAGGTTGAAAATACATCAAAACGGCGAGACTAAGATATAGGAGGGTTGGTCTGACTTTTGGAGGCATCCTGAATGTGGTAAGTTGTGGAGGTTTGCACATGCATTTGACAAAAACGAGCAAAATTCTGCCGACGTTGGAATAAAAACAAGCAATGGCTTTACAGTCCGGAATGACTAGGCCATTTCTACGGAAGCGTCTGCATGTTGGGATGTTATAACCTGGGTAAGGTGCTTTTCGTTTACAGAAGTCTGATGAAAACACTTTTTTTAGCTAAAAGGAGATGACCTACCAGTCAAAGCTATCACTGTAAATATATTGACCGACAGGAGCACAAAAGGATTGATTTCTTCTCTTAGTACTACCGTTGTTTAGTTTTACCGTTACGAAATGGGTATGTAGTCGAAACAATGCTAGGTGCACATTCGCCCCCACCGAACTATGTTCTCAACCACACTGTCTCACACTGGTTTTTGGGCCCAAGGATGAACACGTAATAAGATTTTTCGTACTTTTCTGCTACGCCATCAGTTGGCTACTTGTATGTCTCTATCATCTAATCAAACAATGCAAGAAACGGCAGACGTTGCACTAGTGTAGGTAAAACGTGTCCTAACTAACCCATTCGATGCGGTCGTAAAATATGGGTCTCCTTTATTCACTTGATGCTGGCGCCCGACAAGAGCAACAGAAAACAGAAAAAGGCGGTCATCGAAGATCGGTAGTCTTTGATCGTAATCATCGCGGATCGGCCAAGTTTAGCGACCAAAACACTAACCTTAGTAATAATAAGTTAGAATGCGTCGGAAAAGAGGGAAACGGGAAGGTTTAGTGCCTAAAGTAAGTGGCCAGTTACACAAACAGATATCTCATGCAGCGAGATGGAACAACTTTTCAGTCTTTCTCTGACGGCATTTACATTCGTTGTCTCATTTCAATCATCATAAAATATGACTTTTATATGAGCCAATGAGCAATGTGGGACGAGAGCACGAGTGACTAGACTGATATTTTCCTTTAACAGTCATGTGTCTTTCGCTACAAACGACGGAGCATGTATTTAGACCAACGATTTTCGTGTTGAATCTCCCCGTGGAAGATATACCGCCTACCTCACGGTATTCCATAGGGGCTCACAAAAGTGTTTCGTCCCCTGAGGATTGGACAAAGATTCCGGTAACGAATGCTATCCAAATGGTGGACATATGGAGCCCACACAAATACCTGCTGGAATTCGGATCCTTCCGGTGATGACACTAAAATACAACAGTACAATGCAGACTTACCTTTTTCTCCGAAGCTAGACTCTCAGTCTGCTGATTTGATACATGGAGACCACACAAATACCTGCTCCAATTCGGATCCTTTCAGTGATGACACTAAAGCACAACAGTACAAGGCAGACTTGCCTTTTGCTTCGAAGCTAGACTCTCAGTCTGCTGATTTGACACATTTCTATTTAAAAAGTGTTGATAACTATACTCTCCCTGGATATCAGCACAATTAAACCTTTGGGAAATCGTCGTGCTACGTATTCAATTGAGTCCTGAGGTCTGAAATACTGTTACGTTGCCCAGACAAGAGGAGTGGAGATTGGGTTTGAACCGCGTCTTAAACAGTAACCTATCGGGAGCTCAAAGTCATCACTAGCAATATGGTTTTTCACGTCGATTGTAAGAGATACGTTGTTAGATTAAACGAAATACATTTTCTGTCGAGTTGAAATAGAGAGGAAGCAGTGCACGGTAGATTTAGCTCAGAAATGCAATATAAGTACTGCACCTCACTGACACGAATGAGCATTTTATGATGGTCGAGAAATTAAGTAAGTGCAAACAGGGTAGGTGGGCAAGAACACAGTACTCAGCTAAGCCCGTCTAGTATGTCTACCGGTCGCGTGAACGCATCCAAACCTTAATTTAAACTTACGCTGACCTTGAACTTGCTCAAACGCGGACTGACAGCATCCATACCCGTATATACACGTGTAAAGACACTGGCCGTTTGACTTGTTAGCCGAAGCGACACGTGACAGGTTTACTGCGTTTTCACAGCGTACTGACCAGGCACATTGAGGTCTGCATACATCTGACCTCAAAATTACCGCCCATGCACTGTCACTTTTTGCTAATTATCACTACTAGATAGAATAAAAAATCAATTTGGGCATGGTATGGTAAGGTACAGTGTACCGCGGGTCAGTGTAGTCTACCAGTCGCCGTAATTGTTTCAGCTGTAACATCTTTTCGGTACCTAGCTGCCATGCCACCCGAAGGAAGCATGAGGGCTGGTATACTACCAGGTTGCCCAAGCCTAGACGGAGGAAGTCGAGAGGCAGAGGTCGGGTTCGAACCACGGATCTTCCAGTCAGTAAATTCGCGCTCTAACCACTTGAGCCATCTCACCCCCATAGTTTACCCTTACTCTCCATGCCTTATACAGTTGCCCTTCCGGTGGTGACCAACAAACTAAGCAACCAGGTAGTTGTTTAATCCTGCTGTCAAAAACAACCAGAGCAACAAAGGTACAATCACACGATTTCCTAGAAGGCATTTAGAGTACACAACCACTAGTTTGTAGACTAGGAAGTCGTACAACACTTCTTCCGTCGTGTTCGTCTTTGTTTCGTTTGGTCAAATCTTTGATGAATTGAGATCCGAATTCACAGAGAAATAACGGAGATCTACGAGGTGGTTTGCCTCTTCAACTGTCCGATACATACTCTGAACATTCTAGGATTCTTAAGGCGTCATGTTAGCCCATTGCGCTAGACTGACTTAAAGCGAACTGTTGTTTCATGTGGGGTAGGAGTTCTGCTGTATCGTTTGTTAAACGACCGGTTTCCTTGTCATCCAAAGCACGTTCATTCCGTTTCACAGACTATACGATTCGGTGCGGGTTAGCAGCCTACGTTATTGATCGCGATGGTGAGCTTCACCAGACACTAGCATATCACCTTCGTTCTGGCTACCGTGAACAACCACGGTAAATGTATACTGACAAATTAGAGGTGTATCGGCCGATCACTCAAAAACCAAACGGTTGCTTACACTTACTCGTTTCATCATGCATTCGACCGGATCACCGGTCGAATTTGTACACAGCTGGCGTCCATAAGTGAAAGCATATTACGTTTAACGCTACTGTAGAGGGAGCATACAAACAAATTGTCGTCAACACTGCTAAAGTATGAAGAAATTATCGTGACTTTGTGACAGATATCGATAGGATTTCTTGGTTCGCTATTAGAAAACGTCACCAGGTGGATTCTTAGCCTACTGACGAATAACATGGTCTCTCTGTATCCTGCCACAAACGAGTTCCACCTGCCAGGTGAAGAGGAGAATATAGTACTTGGTAGTACTGAATAGGTGCCAACATGACACAGTATGGTCACCGTCAACAACAGAACTCTAATTCCCTACAACATGGAACCGAGATTCAAGGGTTATTCTGACGGTCCTTCTATTAACACCTGATCCGATCTACAGCCTGCAATTGGTTGTGCAAAGCTAGGCATATACCCTCGAACTAATTCCCATGTTACAATACTAACATGTTTCGGTGCCTCTAGTAAACGCACTCTCGATGTTGAGTGCACCGTTAGAGTGGTAAATTTGCAGACTGGACCTCCCCTTCTATGAAAATCAGAGACAAACTGCGTATGGACTGATAGAAAGTTCGCACTCGCCATGACAAAGCAGACAAGAGTTCCGCCTTGCAGCTAGTTGCACTATCAAGTTGACATCACTTGCTTTTGGAGGCACGAATCCCCGGCTTCGGTTTACGGCATATCAAAATCTCGGGGACAAAATCTGCCTACTGGCTGTACGATAGCGACCCAAATGACGATTTGCACCTGCATTGTGTTGTTTTTTGCCAGAAAGAAGTATGCCTATGATGCGCCACTCTCCAGAAGACTGCGGCACAGCGCTGCTCTCCAGTGCATCTGACCGCCACTGCCGTCTACATCCCACTTCGTCAGAAGCCAATGAGCTAATCTGTAGTGACAGTATAGTTGCCTCCCTTTGGAGGGCCAAACTCCAAGGACTGACAGAAAGTAGCTTCCTATATCGAGCAGATTCTTCTGGGAGGGAAGGCTGGGATCCGCAATGGGGAGCAACTGTATGGAGAATCAGTGGGAGGGGGGGCTTATCTCGCAGTACCCAATTACAAGACCACATTTACAGCTCTTAGAAGCCGATATAGCAAATAGGCTCAAATTGAAGTACAGCGGAATACCATAAGACTTGTCGGGGGTTGCAATTCGTTTGTCAAACCGGTTATGTAACTGTACAGGATCAGAGTGGTATAGGACAGAATTCACTGAAGTGTACTCCAGAGACCAACTTTGGGGAATGCTCACCACTGTTGGTCGGTTTCATGAGACGCCTTCCAGTGACCACCACATCCACATCAAAAAAGGCGATCACTCTTGTCCGTCTCTCAAGGAAGGATCGACCAAGCCAGCTGGCGGATATACAGGCTTGTTACCTTGAAAAAGCCTCAGTGAGGTGCCACTGCTGATAAATTAACTAGTAACACACCCAACATTTGTGAAGCCAGATCATTCAGACACCTCTCAACCTTGATTCTCTTGTTCCGCCTTCAAAAAGGACCACGACATTCTTATATTCAAGACCTCTGGATCGATGCGGCAAAAATGACAGTAAATTATCGAAATGTGAGCTCGATGAGCCCATGTTGATGGAGTTTGTGAAGCTCTGTGAACAGTTCCAAGTAAATGAACTTGGCATCGCTGCAGTAGCTACTTGTTCAATTTGAAAGCATCAGCTTGAAAATATAGTGCTCCTCTTCTTTGTAAGGACCACTCTTGGATTATGTAGAAATTTAGATTCTATGGTTATGATTTTTATCACTGAGGGTGGTGACAACTACAGGGGTTGCGCGACCGATGTCCAGAAGTAAAACGTCACAAGCAAACTAATTTGGTGAGTTGTCATGGCGTTGTAGGCCTGTTTGTCTAAGGGCGTGTGCGTTACACGATGGGACTGCTGTGACACCCAAGTGGCGCAAGACTACAACGTAATCCGAAGGAAACACGAGAGCGAGTTGTACAAGCCTAGACAGTAACAAAAAACGGAGGTGAGTGAGTCATCTCGAGCCACATTAATGCTATGATAACAGAATAAATCTCTCCCATCTTGGAAATGTCTATGGGAAACAGTATTTCGGAAAGTGAAGAGAACCACAGACGGATGAAGCAAAAGGTTCGCTCCGGATACCAGTCTGTAGTGATAGTCCATTTGGTGTTTAATGAGCGATGCTCTTTGTGACGGAGTCGTTCTATCTTTTACCACGTTGCTGAATTTCGTGTATGATATAGGCGGGTCATCACACGATGATGATCGGTGTGTGTTGTATAAATGGGCAGCAATATGAGAGTGCTGCAAAGAAGTGAGGTTTAGCATCCAAAAGTAGCCTGGGGAAACTGCAAAATTCACCCGATTAGCGAAACTCCCATCTGAGAAGTCGTAATTCGTGGAGACAGTCAGTCAACACGTGACCACACGTGAATCATGTGATTGAAGGACGAATGCTCATCCATCCCATCTAGGTGCGAGCTGATCATGCTACTGATCAGCCACTCATGACTGAACGGTTAAGGACTAAACTACTGACCGGCAGGTCGTGGGCTCGAAACTTCCTACTGGAGCTTCGTGAGATGCTCCCATTGGGGACAAACAGCCGTACGGTGCTTCTCCGCATAGATTAACCTCAATTAGAGGAAGAAATTTCCATGAAAAAAAACATCTTCACATTTGTGTTGGCAATTTGCATGTCGAAGTCCCCAGGTATCTGGTTCGTATGAAACAGTCAGATGACTATTCACTTCATTAATCTTCATGGTTCATTTGACTTTATGGATGACAATCGGTCCCGGAAGGAGCAATGTATCGGGCATTTCGGCTTGATTGAGAATTATCAGACGCATGTCCACCATTTGATACCCAAGCGCAAGCCCCAACACGAAGCGGCCGCCGACCACATTTATGCACATCACACATATGGGTACAGAGGTTTTCATTTTGAACCTGAACCTTGAATCCTGTCACACTCATCAAATTCGCCTAGGTTAGGACTAAACAAATAGTGAGCTGCTTTTCTGGAATCGAGCGCTTTTGATTTAAAATGGGACTTAACAGCCCTCCTGGCTGGAGTGCGAGAATATTGGTCGGAAAGTTCGTTGTTCAAAAACCCAACGCTGGACTTTCGACCGCTCCTACCTGGGACCGGGTAACCTGGCACTATCTCATCCTTCGTGCCTCTTTCGATTTATGCGACACATGCACCGAAGGTGCCAAAGCCGAACGGTTCGATTCGACACAACGTTCAAAGGCACTCCTGAAGAGAGAATAACTTTGGCGCCTTCTAAACACCATGCCGTGAAAAGGTCTGGCTTAAATGGAATATCTCCCTCTGAAGTTTATCAAACACTTTCGCAAACTTGCCCTTTGTGCTACCCTTTGCGACGAACACTGGCACAGATGGTGGGTATAACTAGGCGTCCTAATGCCAACAGTCGACAGGTTTTCCACAGTCATGTGATTGAAAACGGGTATTCATTTCCGGATGCACCTGGATTATGCACGCACAGACACCTTCACACAGAGAGAGAGGGAGAGATAGACAAATGCACACACACGCGCGCAGGCGCAAAATTTTGCGCTGACAAAACGCAAACAAATGGATCGTCCGTCATGAGTGAGTAAGCGCGTCGAACTCCTGTCCGGTTTGCAGGACATGGTCAATTCGGATGTGGTTTGGAAACAGGTTGCCGGACAAACTAATTCTGATCAGCCTCTTTACCGTCCAACAGACAATGCCAACAAACGGAACACGAATAGGTGGCGCAGACAAAGTGATGCACCAGTAAGTGATCTGTCAGTAAATAAAGACAGAATGGATGAAAGTAAATCAGGATTTTGCTATGGGTGTTTGCGGGATTTGTAGTATTCATATTCCCATCACTCTCGTTTGAATAATCGTCCTCCTGTCCGGGTGTAATTATTCCTGGGGAGTCACACGAAAGGGAGGGGCGTACTGGACTCCAGTTTTGCTCTCATTAGAGCTTATTAGTAGTGCATATCCCTGACCGTGCTAGGATTTAAACTCCGGACATCTGACACGCAAGGCGAGCATCACTAGTGCACACTGGACGCATCTGAATTTTCACATCTGAAACAGGCGGACACTTACCAGAATAAATACGCCAGCACAGGAGGACGGAGAACACCAAGTAGAATCGCCCCTTCCCCTCCCCCCCCATGCAGCAGCCCTTTCTGACGAGCGGTCCTCCAGACGGCGGACGACCGCGCTGACCGCTGTCTACAAGGCATATGCTGCAGAATTAAGAAGGCATTAAATTGGAAGGCCCCCGTTCTGTGGAAAAGGTAGTATCATACATGACGGAAACGAGTCGGAACGCTTTGAGACAGGAAACATGAAAATGTTTCGTTACCTCCCTACTTGAGCTGATGAATAGGGCACACACATCTGAAAGCTAGCAAACTCGTTAAACATCTCTGCCCAAAAGGAATTTTGACAGATTGGGGTTAGGCTTAAAAACGTCTTCTACAAGCAAAGTAGCAGATTAACTGAAATCGGATAAAAAGACAGTGGTACATTGCTTCCTCTTAAGGAAACCTCTTCAAGGAAGCTGTTCATTGCAATATATCCTCGAGAAAGCAACCTCTGAGAATCGACGAGGAGACACTTTCCGGCACCCCAAATGACTGACCCACTCCGCTAGAGAACACAACACAATGAAAATGCCCCCAGAACGCTGACCTTGAGCGTGAAATAGCTGTGTAAAGCGCAAGACTTACCGACCCGAAGGTCCGTGGTCAAAACCCAACCCCGGCATCTCGCTGCTCCTGGCTAATCCAGCAATGCCTCAGTTCCCGAGTTTTCTTCGGGTGGCAGGGCAGCTAGACATTGAAGGCGTGTTATAGCTGAACGAATTACTAGTATTAGTATTTTTATTATTTATTTAAGTGATCCAGGTCTGTTGGCGGACCATCAACTCGGAGTTTACGGTATAAGCATAACTGATAAACCGGTCGGCCACGTCAGTAAGCTACCTTCGTGATTAGTTGTCCCTATCCACGCTTCGACAAACGGAAAACAACCAATTCCTAACGACAGACAGGAATGACGAACATTATAAAGGCTCACCACGTTGCACTGATGTGTGAACAACTGATACTCGAGAGTATTGAATATCTGGGGCAAAGGTGTTGAAGCATACTATGGTAGACGAGCACTCTCCTCATCAACCTAGTGCAAAAACCAAGTGATGCGGTTCCTGATGGCCAATCTCTCTATTCAGGAAACACCCGTGTCGATAAGACCCAACCTGGAAGTCTAACCCGGTAAGCCTCTGAAGATGGTGATGCAAATGAAGTTTCACAAGGCTAGCGAAACCAACACCAGAATCTCCTCCAACGCTATATCGATCGCGAACAACCTGCAAAAGATATCTTCCAATGCACCACTGATGAACCTAGCCTTTTTGACCACTGCGACAAGCGTTTCGCCAGTAAAAGTAGAGAAATTCTACTTCCTAGCCAGTTGGCCTAGTACACCCCGCCTGCTATAGCTGAACGATTTAGATCTGATAACATCAATCACCTGCAATTTTCCGGCTGTGCTTCTCTATTTTTTCTGGTTTAGGAGTAGAGTTTATCCTTATAAGCTTTTCAGCTCCCTACCCCATACTCGTGTACTATCAAATCCCAACTGTTTTGGCCCAAATTCATCTACCCAGAATACAAAAAAATGCTTACATTGATCTTGTGAACCTCCGAAGGACCCTCTCTTCTCTCCATGTTCCTCCACTAACCGTGGGTGGATACTTCAGTCCGACCCCAATACAGAAGCTTAAATTTTCAGAGACGTCAACACTTCAACGGCGAACGGTCCTCGCTTCTATCCCCATAGGGCGACACAGCGCCGGATTCTTCTCCATTACCAACCCCTGCTATTCATCTGGACATACTGATCTCAACGGCGAGGTCAGGATTTCCTTGTAACTTCTCATCCACCAAACCACGTTGTGACCTCGTTACCTCCTTGGTTCTTCAAATCACTGTCTTATCAATTTTTCTCACTCGTTTTCTCTCCGAAAATCCACCTCCCTCGCGTCACACGTTCTGATGACCCGGTTCCACTGACGCAGATAGTTGTCTGAGGAAAAATCCTCGGAGGTTTTGCCCTTCAGTCGTTGGTGAAAAACTTACAAATGTTCGCTCTGACGGTACAAACCTATTTATAACCTTTTTTTAAAATCAAAGCAGGGAAGCGACCTTCCCCCCGAATGGTTAAATCACGCGCGCCTGTGAATAGTAAAGAAGAAGAAAAACAGGATACGTATGTGTCGGTTGGTGGATGCCGTCATGTCCGTCGACACGCGTTGACTACGCTGCTACACGTAATGTCTGCTCGTTTATGATCGATAGAGTCAAGGGCAAATTGACTGCACGAAAGCAAGTAGAAAGCGCCCACCGGAAGTCGATTTTTTCGAAGTCAGTTGCGACTTTTGTTCCTCGCCCCCCCCCCCATTTGATAAAGCTGATACCCTTTGGTCTAAAAGTGCTGAGATCTCCGCTCAAGTTTTACTTTCTTCCTCTAACTCCATGCCAGTTTATCTAGCCTCTCTGATTTATTTACTTTTGTGGGTTACTAAGGTAAGGAACGGTCGTTTTTCCCCGTCAGAATTCGGCACTTCCCAACCACACCTCTCATTTTGTTCTGTAACTGTGATCCTAGACTTGGATTAGTCATTCTAAAGCCCTTTTTTTCTATTCTTATACACTAATAATTTCTAACAATGACTGAAGAACCTCCATAACTTTCATTTTGTCAGGTGAACTCTTGAACTCGGGCATCATGCTGGCTTAGAAACCACAGGTTTGGTATTCTTTTGGCAAAAGGACCGCGGTTGTTTCAGATACATGGATGGCGTTTGACTGGGTTTGGCATTCGGAATTTCTTGTCTGGTTTTGTCGTATATGGGATACACTCAGACTTGTCTCTCAGACCGAGACGACAAACGGCTCCCCAAAGATATGTGCCCCCCTACACTGCCCCTTTCTTATGCGAATGACCTTCATTCATCGGTCAGTTCTCATTGCAGACGACGCCATTCCACACTTCTATTAGTCTTACTGCTCTTCCAGTGCTCCGCTACACTTCCATTCTGTGACGAACGGGCACGAGCCATCTACCAGCCTTGTCGACTGTCATCCCTCCGTGTGTCCGTCTCCCTTTATGATAGAATCCACTACTATTCCTAATTCTCGGTCGTTCACTCTCCTTGACGTGTCATTTACTGATGCCTCATGCTGGTCTTCACACATCAAAGCCCTCGCGACGGAAGGCAGCGTGGGCGTTTTCTGCCTATTTGACCCTCCTTGGTTCCATCCAAGGCAAAATCGTACGTCTCACAGATATCTCTTCGTTGACTGCGAATATGAAGAGCATTCCAACCGTCGGGACACAACTTTAGTCTATTTTCATTGTCCCATGAAAGATTTATCGGATCGTGTTAGTTTTCTCCCTTTGTCTCTGTCCTTCAACAGAGTAACACGCCCTTGCCTATCCGGTCGCTCGTCTGGTGACGTTGTAGAACTGAGTTCCTCACCTCGTTTTTTGCAAGAATTCCAGTCATTCGAACTTTCTGTCATCTAACCTTCGACCATTGAGAAGCCTAGTTAACGTCCAGCTCCATCTAGCATGTTTTTGTGTTGCCTTTTACAGGGGGTCTCCTACCAAGAGGTCCCCTCTTCTCTCCAATTCACACTTGGATAATAAAAATAATCTTCATGAGTGTACTCTACTTAAATAGCGCTACAATGATAGAAACTGATGCAGAAAAGTTACTTACGCTCTACAAAAGTTAGTCGGATCAATAATATGTCGTTACAGAAAGTTTGCATTTGCGGCTTCTTAAGTGGACAAGACAAATTCTAGAAGGAGCTCAAGGAAATGTGTACTATGCCATTTTCCACAGATTGAACTAACGAACAAACCAAACAACTACTTGCCAACTGTACCAATGTGAAGATAAATTGGGCGACAGCACTGCACTGACGTAGTTGGTTCGAGTAATGCTCCTGAAACACACCATGTGACCATAAGGCTAGCGCCGAATCTTATCGAATATCTATACCTGATCAGCCCATCCAAACACCACAATTTTCTAGCGGCAGTCAACTAAGAAATGGGAGCCATTCTCCCAGCTTGTATCTAATAACACCCAATGACAAGGATGTACTTATGGTAGCCTCCGTCAAATGCAAACCACGTCTATCGAGGGGCCATCAATGTGTCCGCAATTCTGGATAATGTCTTGCCCGTATTCTGTTGAACCGGCCGAATTCGTAAATTTCCGAGGTGTTTGAGCGGCAGAGGGGATCCGGAGCAGACGAGGTATAATAGAATACGCTTCAGTAGTATTAAAAATATTGGGATACATCATCCACCCAATATTTTCGTGTACAGTTTTGTTGTTCTCGTTCAACTTGTTACTTATTGAGTAAGTGGCTATCATGCCGGTGCTCTATTCCAAAGAATACAGCTACGATGAATTCTGTGAAGCAGTTTAGGAGCACTTCAGACAACCTGCTCACCAACCCCAACACCGTGGATGGAGTCATACCGACAGATGTGACTGTGTGTGCAATGTGTCGGAGCGAGCAGACAACAGTTGATTATAGCCAGTAGTGTGTGCACAACGCATTAGCAATTCGAACCAAGGTCAAGCTTCAACTCACACTTGCACACGTGATCAGTCGTTCTTCCGACCAACGTGCAAATCACATGCCTTGGAGCAGTGAACGCGAGCAGTTGAACGCTCGCTCATCGACCCATCGAATTAAACACACTGTTTTGTGCTTCACGCGATCTGTCGGGTATTATTAGTCAGTAAGCGGATCACTAGGGAGTGACTGAGTGAGATACGCAATTTATTGGTTTTCTCTGTAGATTGGATCACATAACGAACGAAGCGAATGAAGATATTAAACGGATCATTAAAATCGAGATAACCGTTCTGTTTATTAGATTATAAGGACCGAATCCTGACACAACAAGTCAACCAATGCAAACTTTAAGTGCCCATTAGCTGAGAATCTTGAACAAGCATTCTTACCAAGCACAAGAATTTTCGTTTTCCAGAAATGTGGCAACTACACAGATGACTCAACTTGGAAGCAAGTCCTTCAAAAATGGCACCACACCCTCTGTGGCAATCACTCGACCCCTAGGGAAATGAGGCTACCGTTGACTGGATCGATTTCGGGTCGATAAATACAGTGTGAGAAATTCGAAGTGTAGTTGGTGTCATACGAACGGTTTGCAAAAGTTCAGACATGAATCATTTCGACACCCTCACTTAAATAGCCACGCTAGGGGTCTGACAAGATGCCCAAAGTAGTATCCCATAATTTTGTTGCGGATGCTTCACTTCCACAACCAAGAGTAGGATCCATCGTCTGTTCACACTCTAGTAAGCGGTTCGACTGCCAATTAGTTGCAACAATCCGTGCAGGCCTTTCATCGTGACAACTCGTTACTCACAAAAACTAACACAGTGTTCTGTAGCGTTTGTGTCATTTGATGAAACATTTACTGGGGAAAAAACCTGCTTATCGCTTCATTAAGAACAAAGCTGATTGTTTTTTGTGAACGCTGCTGGGTTCAACGACACAACTCTACAAAATTTCAAGAATTCACCCAAAACAGGTACCACTATCATAGAAAGCAATGCTATGGACTGCTCGAGAAGCGAAAATATACCAGTTTAAATAATAAATAATCGTTCAGCTGTAGCACCCTTTCGATGCCTAGCTGCATGCCACACGAAGGAGGCACGAGGGCTGGGATACTGCCAGGTTGCCCAAGCCTAGACAGGGGAAGTCGAGAGGCAGAGACCAGGTTCGAACCACGGACCTTCCGGTCAGTGAATTCGCGCTCTAACCACTTGGTCCATCTCGGTAACAGTCTAATCGTCCACATCACCTACCTTCACGAATTGGAAGTGGGCTAAATAGGGCGGTACCGCTGGAATGCAAAACACCATTAAGAACGCTTGTTTTATATTACCTCCGTTTCCACTTGAATTAGGGCATACGGATTTTCAGCATACGTACGGTAATGCAGCTGGTCGCTAGATTTACGACCGGATGGAATGTAACTTGCATGGAACATGATCATACGTTTTCAGATGGCGCGAAAGGCTACTAGGGAAGGTCCGAATTACGTGCGAAATTCCTCAGGTTTCTGATCGTAAAAAGCCCGTTTTTCCAAGTCACCGTATAACGAACATCTGATTGAATCATTCTGAAACCACACCTCCAGGTTTCCCAAAATCTATAAAGTCGTTATTCAATCCATCTACAGTATCTGAGATCCTGTTCTTCCTGTTCAGATATCTCTATGTTGCAAACGATATCCGGACTTCGGACGAGTCAAATACGTTGGTACAACAAATAGGATTTTCATAAATGAACTCTGGTTGCCACAGATATATGCTATGTAGGGGTTCTTTTGTGGCATAAAAGGAAGGGATTGTATTGCCCCTAACATATCGCGTGCATTCTCTACAGATCCAGATACGCAAAGTCTGAGGGAAGGCCTAAGCCAAGTCTTAGAACGGCGAAAATAAAGTAAGTTTTACGAGGAGCGAACCTCTTCGGAAGACGAAAGGCATGCGACCAGGAGCCCAAAAAGCGAACATTTTGTGCGGCTTCCACGCTGTTCTCTCCAAGGCCGGGTGATCGTATTTGGTCCACGTCGAAGACTTATTATCAAAGGGAACCATTTTTTCTGAATCCCGTCCAACCAGCAGAAATTCTCAAAAGTGACCTTCATGTGGTCGCTGCAGAGAGGGAACAAATACATCCATCCGAATTTAAAAGCATCACCACTCCCGAACAGAGTCCTAATTTTAGAGGAAATAGCTATATGACATGACAGTATCATGCGTTGTCAGAAGATGGTTCTGTCGAATCTTTCAGGAGTTTTCATAAAGGAAACCCACAGGCTACCGCTCCAGAAACCACCATCGGCACTCACTCGTTCCTATGACCATTGAAATGAACTGAATTGATCAGACAGAACCAGAACCATATCGTTTTACAGTTAATTGTGTACACCTTGATCTACACACAGTGAAAACGGTCAGTCGCCAGTGATGAGGTTAACGTTGTGACAATGAATCTGCACACTTCAGCCCCGGCAGTGGCCAATCACGCCAATCTGTGGTTATCAACGCAGTCATTTCTTAGTACACACATGGAATCGATCGGCGGCAATAAGCGGTACCAAGTGCATTTACAAACCACAGTTTGGTGTAGAACGCGGAAGTTTTGAGATCAAACATTTTTCTTATACTCAAAACTGGATACACAACAGACAGTGAAGTCAAAATGCCGATATTTAACGATCACCGTCGGGCTAACAACCTGGTCATTCTCTGGTTGTCTACCTTCATCACACGGATTGGGTTGTCTGTTGCCTGGCTGACTTCAATCGGAGACAAAATACAAGGCGGTCTTACGAGCTGTGGTTATCGTAAGTGCACCTCTCGAAAACCAAGCGTTTTTATGGTGCCTTGTCTTCTCTAATGGTTTGCATAAATCGAGGGAGCTCAGTGATTAGGTCGCAAACGAACTGACGAAGAAGTCAATGGTTTGAAACCAGCTTCTGTATCACGACTGTCTCCATCTGGGCTTGGGCAACCTGGCAATATATATCTCCTCGTGCTTCATTCGGGTGTCATGGCAGCTATGACCCGAAGGGGTTCCAGGGATGAACGATTATTATTTCATTACTTTTTCCAGGAGCAAGATGGCTCAGTGGTTAAACCGCGAATTCACTGATCGGAAGGTTCGTGGTTCGAATCCGACCTCTGTCTCTCGACTTCCCCTGTCTAGGCTTGGGCAACCTGGCAGTATCCCAGCCCTCATGCTTCCTTATGAGAGCAGGGCAGTTAGGAACCGAAAGGGTGCCACAGCTGAACGATTTCTAATAAAGGAGTAGCTTCTACAGGACGACTACCAACTCGTGTTATCGGAGGAACGAGATTGTTTACTGTCGCCTACCAGGGGACGAATTCTTAACCGACAAAACAGGGGCACCGGATATTGTGTCGCACACCAGCACTAAGCATTATGTAGAGCGCAACCAGATTGCTTGGACTCAGAGACAGGCAACTTCTAGGGTGGTAGTATTTGCGCCACACTTACACGTCAACCTACAGTAGAAAAAACATTACCCTAATAAGTAATGTCACAGACAATGCCGTTTCATCCAAGCCTACGTGGCAATCAATGACTGGTAGCAAACATGTGAAAAGATTGACTAACTGAGAGGTGGGAGCGAC
Organism: Opisthorchis viverrini; assembly: GCF_000715545.1. Taxonomy (NCBI): domain Eukaryota; kingdom Metazoa; phylum Platyhelminthes; class Trematoda; order Opisthorchiida; family Opisthorchiidae; genus Opisthorchis; species Opisthorchis viverrini. Next base: position 670,683 of record NW_008751710.1, read on the forward strand.
GCATGGCTAAGCACATGGATGAATTAGGCTGGGACAGCGCCACGTTTGATCATGAACTGAGAGATTAAAAAATGGTAGAATCTTTTAAGCTATTGCGGTTTGGTTTTTACCTGAGCACTCGAAAGCCGAAAGGACACCAAAAGGCGAAGGGAACCACGTGACCACCAACACGTGACAAATTTAAAATAGATTTATGTAATTAGTATATGTTCAATGTAAAAATTGAACATTTAAACGGAGGGCTTTATCATTTATCGACCGGTTGAACTACCGTACTCCGTCGATGCACAGCGGTCATACAACCGGAAAAAGTATGACGACCGAGAAATTATCAAGGTGATCAAAATTAGACGAGGATTGAAGAGCCAGAGCTGGGTTAGAATCACAAATCTTCGGGAAGGTACCTTAGTCCCTTGATCACTGAGTTATTGTGAACTAAGCAGATAGATTTTTACTGAACTGACTTCCCTCTGATTAGGGATTGATGACGGATATGTAGTGGTACAGTTAGTCTGTACTATTCTATACCCCTGTCACTAACATCCATTTTGAATAATCGGACAATACCGGACAATTCAGAACCAACTGCTGCACGATTCCTGTTTTTTTTTATAAAAAAAGGGGATGGCCGAAAATTTAGAAACCCAATCGGTGATTTTAAATTACAATCACATTAGTTGCTGCTAACTTCACTTAAAAGAGTAATCAAAATTTACCACTTATCAACTAACATCATCTTGAAGGTCACCAGGCTCGGGTTTATGGACCGTTTAAAAAGAGGGATTTCCGAGTGTATTTTGGCTACCATCATCGTCGTTCGAATCTATCTCTGGCATCTAGACTTCCCCTGTCTAGGCTTAGGCGACCTGGCAGTATCTCAGCCCTCATGCTTCCTTCGGGTGGCATGGCACCTACGTACCGAAATGGTGTTACAGCTGAACGAATTTTTCTTTTTTTCTTCCTCTTTCTTTCTTCTCTTATAATTGAAGCACCCAATTGAAATTAAGGGAAGTAAAGTAATTAAGGGAGGGGCCTGGTGCCCGCCTATTGCATGCATCTTGAGGTGCCTACACCTCTAGGTGCTAAATTAGACAATCTGGAAAGAAACTGACAGTAAGAAAGCCATTGACACAGACTAGCCGCCATTTCTCGCAGTGCTTGCTAGCTGAATGGGAACTATGAGTGCTGGTAAGCCTTTCACCTTGAATTCAAAAACGAACAAATTTGATAGGATATTCTGCGGGAGGAGAGAGGGAAAATAGTGTAGTTTATTTATTAAGTAGTTCGCCTGCGCTATAAGTGATCCAACAGTATTGTGCAGTTTTTTTCTTGTACGAGTTTTATGCGATCAAAGCCATCAAAGCCGTTCACCCGCTTGTCAGGATTACGAACGGGCGGACATTCGAAAACCAGTAGTGCAAAACGATCAGCTCTGATAGCAGGTTGCATATGTGATTTTGAGGGGGCGATATGGCTTAAGTGGTTAGAGCGCGAATTTACTGACCAGAAGGTCCGTGATTCGAACCCAACCTCTGCCTCTTGACTTCCCTGTCTAGGCTTGGGCAACCTGGCAGTATCTCAGCCCTCGTGCTTCCTTCGGGTGGCATGGCAGCTAGGCACCGGATGTTTCCAAGATGGCATACAGCCACATACATACCAAGTCACCTGAACTTGGGCACCAAAGTGAGTATAATTGATGGTAGACTACTAGGAATCCGAATTACAGTTTCATCAAATCAAGCACGTAAGCTGTTTGCACAGGGGAAGAAAACCTTGACTCCCTTTTTCAGAACAAGTCACAAAATATACTAATCATTCAGCTGGACCACCTTTTGGGTGCCTAGCTGCCATTCCACCCGAACGGGGCCCGGGGACTAAGATGCTGCCAGGTTAGCGAAGCCTGAACAGGAGCAGTCGAAAGGCAGAGGTGAAGTTAGAACTGCGGACCCTACGGTCAGTAGGCTCTCCGAGCTATCTCGAAACCTACTAAGTTATCACAAGCTACCTCAGATGTCACACCGAGCAAAAACCTGCGATCAGGACGAAATAAATCAGAAAAATGAGTGCCAAATCTGATCGATTAGGTGACGAAGAGCTCTAGGGATCTTTCGAACACCAAAGGATAACTTATTGACAGCCGAACCAATATGCACCGCTATGCTATCATTCACCGAAAACTAAACCCAACCGTCAATTTGGAACAAACATCAGTCGACCTCTGCTGAGAACTCTTCGAAAGCCCACTACCAGATTTGTCATTCTTTGTTTTTTTAAGTGAGCGCAGTCCTCAAGTTCCCATTAGTCTTATGCTGTACTTGAACACCAAACTGTACACAGGTGGTGAAATAGAATGTTTTCCTGCAGTGATACTACTCATGAGGTGTCTGGGAACTCTTCGACAGCTCACTAGCGAAGAATGTTCACCAGCTTCTGAATATAGTTTGATATCTCGAACGTCGTGCCAATCGGAACACAAGGCGGCCTTTGGGCAGCACACTAAGTTGAAGAATAAAGTAACTCTCCGATTAATACGAAAGCAGTTTGTAGTGCATTTCGCCAGTAGCTAGAGACCTTGCACGCGGAAAATCGTTCACACCCGCCTCAAAAAATCGGCCTAAGGAAAAGTAGGATTAATTTAGATAATTTCTGAAAATGATCGCTTTCAGAACGCAAATGGATTCCAGTTTCGATGAATGAAAATACCGAGTAAGCTCGAGAAAAACTGAGAGTTCCAAGTGAACTTTTAGGTACCACGGATTAGTGTTAACTGGAGTAGTTTTCCAATAAAATTCCAGAGGTTTCCCATAAGCGAACTATTCTACCGTAGGAGATTGAAATCATCGTGTTTTATTCAGAAAACTGGACGAAGGCCCATACGTTAACCGATAAGCCAAGAGTACTCGCTTTGTACCAACCAAAGGATGCCTTGTTCACTCAGTAAACGATCTATACACTGAAATAGAGAGGAGACCGGCTAGAACAAAAGTAACAAGACGAACCCTGAAGTGCGACCACAAGTGATCTCATTTCGGACGGGTCACAAACCAGATGATGGTGACTAGCGGAGAACGCTGTTGTCAGGCTTTACAAGAGGGTGATTATTGTATTTGGTTGCTAGGTGACCCTACATTGCAATGCGCCCAGATGTCCGTAAAAAAGAATAGACAAACTGCAGCAAATACAAACCGTAATAGCAGCAGTGGTGTAGGCAGTGTATGTAGTAGTGAGCGACATTCAAAGCTGTTTTGCGTTGCATAAAGGCACTCTACTACCGGGGTATACATGCTACAGACATAACGAAAGCACATTCTGGTAGATGGAATGTAAATTTATTTTTCTCTAAACCTTACAAGACTTATCACTGTAAGATCAATTCGTGCTATTTTCGTTCGGAGAAAACCTAAGATGTGATGAAGAGCTGATGTGACCATGATCCATAAGAATGGTCACAAAAATTCGAAAAACCTGACAGTCCCAACTCCCACAATAGGTACTGATGAAAAAATAAGATCCAGCGAGAATTGAACAGCGTATCATGTGAACAACAGCGAATGAATGCAGTTTACATATCACATGACTAACACCCTGCGTTTCGATGCGTGCAATGGACACTGCCTTCCTTTCATAAAGACAACATCCAATCAACATGCAGTTCGACGGCAACTAAGTGAATCAACCAGTCCAACTCCCTGATATGTCCTTGTTGGGTTGCATCACAACCGACCGACCGACACAGTACTTAACATGAGCATCTCTCTCCCGCCACAACTCTCCTGATTCTGTCCGACTTTACGAAATGTCCAGCAGTTGGGCCAAAAAGGGCGCGACGTTAAGAGACGAAATTTCGTGACTGGACCGCAGGTTGGTCAGTCAGGCAGTCGTCCAATCCGCCAGGCTGGCTATTATGTGCGTATGCGCGAGTGCGTACGTAGGCGCGTAATTGAAAACAGCTGTTGTTAAGCCAGCGTCCGTAATGCCACAACAGGGTGCAAAATGTACAGAGCAAATGACAGTTCAGATGGATCGCATCATAGTCGACAACTAGAGTGGAAAACTGAAGCAGAATAGTTCAACGATCACAAAAGATCTGCTGTGCCGCAGGTAGTGTGAACACTGCCACCATATTGCTGACAGAAGTAAGTGGTTCAAAGTATTGCTGCGGCACAGCTCGGAGCAAGCACGGGGGTTAATACATTGTCAGTCTGCTCAGTTCTAGACAGACATTCGGGTTTGAATTTACCATCCGGTCGGTAGCTACGCATCTTAGCCGCTGAAAGAACTCTGAAATCCTGTTTCTGAACAGGAATAACTTCACATGACTCCGCATACGTACTTGAACTGTTTTGTGGATGTTGCAGAAACCATAACGAAATAGGCACATTCAAATGTTTAAAGTAAAGTGGTTGAACTACCGTTGTCCCCGTTGGTGAGACCAGCTAAAGTAATCGACTAAAAGGTCCGTCCTGAGGGAATTAATAAGAACTGGAACCAGTTTAGAGTGCACAAACAAAAGTTGACTGTGAAATTTCTTGAAGTACACTCTAGTTAGTGAAATATATAAACTCAAAGGTTTTTGGGATGTAAGCAACCAAAGTTTACCCGTCCAACGGGTCTAATAGGAATAAAGAACCGCATTCATATCGGTTGAAGGCACAGCAGGATAACCCAATATAGCCATCATCCATTGACGATATATCGGTTAGCGCAAGCGGTTGTCACGGGAAATGGGGAAGAGCACCAGATGCTGGGAATCTGGATGAGACCGGAAGAGGGCACTAAATAGAACTGATGGAGCCCTGTATGTTACATGCAGTGAGGGCATAAGGCCTAGGTAACTCACATCAACAAACTCGATTTGTAAGAAATCCTTATCCTGGCAACAAGCAGCAGAAAGAGTTGAATTTTCTTACACTATCCAATCAAGAAACGTTACAGAAAGCCATCGTTCACAGTGTGCATCTCCCGTTTCAGCCGAATCATGTAGTAATCAGGCAAGAGACACTCAGACAGAAACAGAACAACTGTGGTACAGGTGACTGGATTTCATTAATGGTTTTCCATCTCCTCTCGGTAGCCACGTTAAAGTAAGAAAGAATCTAAGTCTACTCTCCAAAATAAGTAATGATGCATTAGATGACTAGAGGTTTACGCTGAAAACTTGAGGATATATGGTGGTCTCTCAGTTGCTGTCGAAGGGTGAAAAGGCGAAAACGAAGCCTAGATCACAAACTAGGCGAGAACTTTGCAGTAGATGGCAGACAGCCACCTGGACTTTGGTGAGTCATCAGACCTAAGTACTCTCAACCCAACGGGAAAATCAAGTGATATCGCCTAATTCATCCCGGCGTGCTTCCAGGCCGAACTACCAAACAGTTAAAATATTGAGGGAACATTTCGAACCATGTTTCTTGTACGGAGGGAGCACCACACTTGGTTTGCGTCGCCAAAGCACCACCTACTAAATTTGCAGTCAGTACCATGCAAAAAATAGAGTGCATGGTTTCACATCAGGCAAACAGAGCAGAGGACTAGTTTTGGTTTCTTCTAAAGACGGTCTTCACCAAAATAAGTCCGAAAAATTGCTCGTCTATGAGGTCCTGGAATTCAAAACATGCTCCCGGGGCCAACTGCAAGTGGTCTGTTATGCAAGATGGTCTCTACAGAGCATTTACTAGGTTTTATACTGAGTAAACGAGGTAGTGCTTCGCCCCTAAAATTGAGCGGAAAACTAGGGACTGAGTGCGGCTCGGACGTCACAGCACTGTTTCGAGTAGGCATAATGTGAATTACGGTTAGGGAAAAACAAAGTGATACGCGATGCCCTCCAAAAACTCCCTGCAAGGTCACCGGTTCAAAACATCAAACAAGACAAAAAGTATCACGAAAAGAGGAACGCAAACCATTCAGATCGACAGAGCCTCGAGTTGACCAAGAAAAAACTCTTGTTGTAGGGCAACGCGTAAGCTAGAAAAAACGGTCTGGTGCGGAATGCATACTATTGTCGGTGTGAACCAATCAGGATAGCGAAGTGTGACGAACCCAATCAGAATTCGGGTACTGAAATACTACTCGTCTGTGGAATGTACCCGATGCGACGGACGAGATTCGTTCACCAAGACTGTATCTGAACAGTAAGCGCTTTCACGAATATTGCTACCTATATATGTGGATAAAACTAAAAACAGATGAGGACCATACTGGACAATGAATAGCAAATACGCATCAAAAAAACTTTAAACCTACTCAACCCACAATAGGTATGTGAATTCGTATACAGCCAGTGTGATCAGTCTGCCTTGTGAATGACTGAACGTAACCTAACGGGATGCCTTCAAAAGTTGCACGTGTTTAGCAAAACAAGAATAAATGTGTTGCTCCTCTGGCGCTAAAGCTGATGACGAGTTAGAGAAATATACAAAGGAAATTAACTTGTGGAAGCAATTAAGTGAGTAGGCAGTGCATGACTTACTTGACCGGACGCATTTGCAGCAACAGCAACTGCTGCGTTAGCTAATGTGTTGAGACTGTTGAACGTATCACTGGTGGATGCGATAGATGTACTGGAAGCCGTAGACATCACAGGCAAGCCACCTGTGGTGAACAACAGACGATTCACTCCAGAGACGGGTACGCGGGAATCCAAAGAAATAGGTTGACTGTGTCCTGATGGAGCAATCAACAGAGCGGTTGACGGAAGGACAATTGTGCTTTGCAGTTGGGTAGGCATTGTTTTGGACACATTCAATACAGAAGGAACAGTGATCACAGATGGTACGGCAGCCTTGGATACTCCCAATGACATCACCAAAGGGGCATTCTGATTATTGAGAATGCTAGACTCCGATATAGTCGGTGACAGCAAGGAGGATCCGCATAGTTGCGAAGCCGTTCCCAGAAAATTTAGTTTCTCAGGTGACAGAATGGGGGATTCGCGTTGCTGTATGCGCTTCAACGTTTGTTGTAGGTTGTCAATACTAGATGGTGTCAACTTTTGCAACAGTTGTAACCAGTCATCTTCGTTCAAATGGATGGAAGAGCCCAAAGCTGTGGCCGCATCCATATTTTCCCCCGCTTCACTCATTTTCCTCTTACTTCGTTGGATCCATTCTGCAGCCGACAAGGTATACTCCACAAGTTTTTTTTAAGAAAAAATATGGCTGGGAGGTTAATCACATTACCAGTCACCCAAAAATATCAATCCAAGCCAGCGGACACTGACCACAGACTACGATCGCTTAGTCGCTCTCATTCAGTCTGACTTCTGCCAATGGAATCATCGTAGTCGCCCGACCAATCAAACTAAAGTATGAGTGGATCGACCAGGTAATGCGCGCCACCCTGTCGTGTTAGTCGTGAATTGTGCGTAGTCTCTTACGTAATGGTGCGCGTCATTGTGTGTGTCTATCACACTAAAGGCCGTCAAAGCGACGGACGTTAGCTGAAATTTGATTGGTCGGTTTGCCACCCGGACTATGTCCACCATGCATCCGCACTTGTACCGAACCAGGTTGCTGGTCTATTTCAAAGTCGTCAATACGGGTTTCGTGGCCAGGCCATGCGACAGGCATGCCGATAGTCAGTTTCACCACGTTTTACGCCGTTCTCCACAGCCGCGCGGTCTGCATTGCCTGTCGACTTTACTCTTGATTCTCTTATCCTCAGCGGTAAATATTTCACTGGGAAAAACCCCAACATTGTATGCGAGAATATTTGCCACCGACCAGCGCATTTTCGCGTGGCAACTGCCTAAGTTAGGTCAGGATTTGCTTGCTTCTATTTAGTCACGGCTGTCCCCGTACCTATATTGGATATTGTGACTGCGACAGTTTTTGTTATTGATATGCTATTGCTGTTATTCTTGAAGACGGCATGGTCGGTGCCGTTACTCGATTGAGTTATATAATTTTTTCGGGGTGAGTGAAGGTAGCCGTATTGTGTTCGCTATCCCGCGCATCATTCGTCGCTAACCTGCTTAGGATCCACGTATTTTTGCTCTCCCGGAATGCATCCTATTAAATAAATTAAAAATTTATTGGGATCCGTTTCACATTGAGGGAATTAAACAGCTTTCCAAAATGGAAACATGCCTGAGGGAATTGTGGAAAAATCGGTGTCGACTGAACACGATTCACAGGATTTGGATATAATCAAGCTTCCAGGAACACTGGCGTCAAAGACAATACTTAATCCCTTCCGCTGATGTTAAGATGCAAAATAGTCGGTGGGCCTGGTTGCATTGTTGAATCGCCGAACATTTCTAAAAACGTCTGTCAGTTGTTAACGATGGGCCATTATGTTTGTTGTGTGCTCTAAACTAAGTCTTGTGTAAAAGTTTGGACCAGTTAAATACATCCGTATGTTTTCAACTGGCAAAGTGGTGAGGACCACATGAGTTTTCCCATTGTTCTGTTACTCGTTAAAAAAAACGCTCTGATGCCATGTTTTCGCACTAGCAAGTGTGTATCGAGTAAACAAGCGACCATAAATCTAACAAAACCTGGGACTTTTCGTCATTGGTGCTCATGCGTAGTTTGGATTTTTCCACATGGGTCCCTCCCGAACGCTGTGGCACAACCGATTTCGTCCTTCCATCTATCCCTGTATCGCAATCCGTAGGACTGATTGGGAAACTAGGAAGAATCTTTGTCAGGTCTTCTACAAGTCACGGAGTAAAGAACACCAATTGGTTCCTGCATGCCATTGAAAACTGAAGTATGTATGTGTTTCTGTTCGTGTTTTTTATGCCCTAATCCCCCTAATCTCTACAGACTTTGAAAATGGTATACTGTACTTTGAATAGCGCTGATATCCGACTTTCTAATTGAGGTTTGTTTTCCTGACTGCTGTGTTTCCCACCAAATACCGGAACTTCTGATTCGTTGGGCGACAAACTTGCCCATTCACAGCAAACTGTTTACCCGTAGGTCTCACACAGCACCAAGAAAGTGTTGTCGATATCGATGTTGAAAGTGACTCAGTTTATAGTCTCCCACTTCCACGAACAACGAACTCTTAGAGGAGGCGTGTACATTTGATTGGGCACCGTGGAAACCTTGTTGATGGTGCATGATTGCTTATTGTCTAAGTTTCTCGTATCCGGTCATTCCGTGTAACCAAGACATTTTTTGAAGTGATACTAAGACCTAATTGATGTTCGGTGCGTTTGAACACCCTCTCATTAGGCGCTGTTTTCGTTCGCAACTTTCATTAGGAAACAAGTAGAAAACAAGACGAGTAAATCTTAGTCGATCAGCAGGCAGTTCGCGAATCGATATTTTAAATCAATTTGATTTAGCTAAGGAATTGAGCACCTTTCACTCGATTACTGGATGGTAGACACCGTTTACCAGCGTTCAACTAAGGTGTCGGTGGTCCAAGTCCTTCATAGGTACTCACTAAGGTACAACGAAAAGGTTACACATTTCCTGATGCACCCTTGCAGCCGGAGAAGTGTGGCAGTGATTGCTGTACTTTGAATTCGAGTGAGTCCTGCACGCGCTGAGTGTGTGGTTCTTTAGGAAGACCCACTTCCTCGAAATACTGGAGTATGCACAGGAAGACAACTTGTCAGTCAGGCATGTCGCATATGATTTTGACTGTCGCCTGGTTTTATCTTTTCAGAAAAAGTCTATTTTTCGTTTTCCGGGCTCTATCACAGCGTAATAACCAAAAATAACCTTTGCTCTGTACAGGCGAACAGTACAAAAAGAGAGAAGTTCTACTCGTGCCACCAGTAATTTCTAAGTCAGAGGAAATGATCTCCAGCATATGTGAAAATGTTCGGAAACACACGTGTGCAGGAAGGACAAACAATACTGAAAACTACCTGACAGACCATGACTGGTCTCGAACTATTTTGGGTTCATCCGGTCGGCGCAGTCCCCAAGTTTCCATCCATATTGTACTCACATTGGAAGGAATTCGCCAACTACCCTCATTCATCCACGAATTTGGTCCACTGACAACTGAATATAACTGGGTCTGTCATTTAGGATGGTCTCGACTATCCTGCAAGGTGAAACATGAGGTGTCCTTATGCAGCACATTTAGCTGAAGAAGACTGATACAAACGAGAGATTAAGCCGATTTCATCTGAGTTTCCTTTCCTTTTCATACGTAAATAAGGGTAGTTGGAGAAGGCCAAATGCTCTCCAAAGTGGTTTAAGCGCCAGCACAGTCAAGACCCGCACATCACGCACAAGGCAGATGTCAATGTCAGTAGCAAGAACGAACACTCAACACATAAAAGTGTCGTAACCACGCAGAGAGCCCAAGTCACCGACGGTGACTTCAGGAAGACCTAGTCCAACATCAAATTTGGCAGACTGAGGAAAGCAGAACCCTCGGTTCGTGCTAAGATGATAGTACGGGAACAGTCGTCATCATCATACTTCCGTTTCTCCCCATCCCACACAGGAATTCTGCGCATATCCAAAACCATAACGGTTATTCTGCCATTCCGAACAGCGATTAGGTCATGCTTGATAAAAGGCATCAACGTAATTCCTCTCGACCCTAATTGGGGGCATATCAACGCCAAAATACGTCACGGTGTTTGTTGCACCCAGAAAAGTGATGAGTTCCTCGACTGCGGTCGTTTGATCTTATCCGTCCCCACAAATTACCATTGTTTTTGTCCCTTGGTGTTGGTCGTCACATCAATTCTTCGCAACTCGACTGCACCAGCTTCAAGCTTCTCTTTGAGGCGAGTCTGACATTCTGTACACACACAACCCAGTTGTCAGCGAAGACAAAACCACTCACGAAGATGTCATGGAACTGATAGCCCAGTTGCGGCACCGACTATGCAAGAACCGCATGTATCACTGTGATGAACGACATTGGGATGAGTAGATCCCCATGTCTCACTACCCAGCTGCAGTCAACCTCCGAAAGTGCAGGAACCGCTACAACATCCTCGTAGGAGTTTGCAATTTATCGAAATAGAGGTGTTGTGTAATGTGGAACCAAATCGAAGGCTTTCGAGATGTCAGCAAACGTCAGGTTAGAAGTAGTTATTGACAAGTGTCGAATCAAATCATTTTGCATAACAGTGGAATAGTTCTTGTTCACAGGAATGAGGCCTAAAAATTGACACTTATCGATCGTGACTAGGTCCAGTGGAGCCACGAACAAGCCGGATTGTTCCTTAGCGAGCAACTGGCTCCCAGGAAAACACACAAGATCAGATATCGTCAAGGCAACCAATCACTGTTATTCTTGTAACAGATCATCAGCACATTCGGGAAATTTCCGATAAATCTGGCTAGAATAGGCTTTCTTTCTACCTGGCAGGAAATGTTTCTCGAATATAACGTTGATCCATCCTAAAAATTGATTTCCCGGTCAATTTGGAGTTTTCATTGTGGAGTGCATCAGCCCCGCGATGAAGGATGAGGATTTGCTCGCCACTGAGGAGAATGTTGGTAGCTTGGGCGTCGTAGATGGTACCCCAAGATGAATTTAATCAACTGACGCATTGAATTAAATCTAATGTAAGTAGCACCATGTGTAAGGGACCAATAACGCAACTTGGGCGTCGTAGATGATACCTCAAGATGAATTTAATCAACTGACGCTTTGAACTTAATCTAATGTAAGCAGCACCATGTGTAAGGGACCAATAACGCAACCGGAATACTCAACGAGAGCCGAATATCGGGTTAACAAACCAAGAAACAAGAACCTCCTTGGAGTCGGATCAACAAAGGTCACGAAGTGGATCCCAAAGAGATTAAGGACAGCGGTCAGTCCAGCACCGACCAGAGTACGAGAGCAGGGAAGACCAAGCCGAAAGGTCGCATGGTCACCAGCGTATCAGGACACAGGATAACAGACCAACCAATGAAACCGCCCGACCGAACAACCAATCGCGATCGAAGATCAGCCCCGGCTAGCGGTACATGTATTCAGTGCACCCGTCGCTACGATCCCTAACGACGCACTGGTAATTTTACCTCAACTGGTGATGATGAATCGAACTGCTCAGCTAAGCAAACCAGCGATCATCAAAATTTGCTTTATCAATAGTCATTCGAGATATTTTCCTGCCTCTCACCAGATTTTTTTCCAATCCGGGGTTGCCAGATGGGTCATGTCAGTGTGAAAAATGCGGTTACTTTCCATCCAAATGGTTCTTTTTGTCCCTTGACTTGTCTCCTATCGATTCCACTCTTGTTTGCTTCGCACCCGTGCCAGGAATTTCAAGTCAATTATATTACACTGCAATCTTCGATGTTATATCTGAACCCGAATCAATGATCGATTTTTCATTGCCTTTCCTAATACGAACTGCTGAGACAAAATAAAATATCGGAAACCCAAAACCAAGAACCATCTTTCATAGCAGTGCATTATCTACGGACGAAAGTTCAGAGCAATAAAATTCGAACTGACTACTATGTGCACATTAGTAGTAGTGGGATATTGTACGAGGCAGATGGCGGATGATGAGGTTGCAGTTCTCCCTATGTTCTCGGCACCTCTCTCCAACACGTGGCGAATGTCATGGTTTAAATCATGCAGCTCAGTGGTTAATCCCGTTCGACGTGTGATGGAGACTCATGTAATATCATCCAATATCATCATGTTGGATCTTAGTTGCTCCCATTGCTGGTAAGCTGCTTGTGACCGAATGGTGAATTGTTCAACCACCGACACGAAGATCACGGGTTCGAGGCCCTCTAGGATTTCGTGAGACGGGCATTGTCATGGTTCGCAATCGAAATATAAGGGTAAAACTACGATGTCGTCTATAGACCAAAAACAGACAACCGCATTTCCGATATCCTATGTGTGCCATCCCGAGGGCACAATATTTGCACATTTGTTTTCGTTCTAAGAAACTCCTTTTCTTAGTAAGCCATATCTGACATGTGGTCTTTGACTTTTCCATTCGAAACAAAATTCTATGACTCTTTCCGTGGCCAGCTTATCAAAACCACACAACCTATTGAACACATTAACATTGACTTTAAAGGCCCGCTTCCCTCAAACACTCGCAACAAGTACCACTAAAAAACCGTCGATAAGTGCTCCCGTTGATGATTACTCTTCCTCTGTGATTAGCTACCTGCGTACACTCACTCAAATCGCGGTTCTACGTTCTTGCCAGCTGAACTCAAACAGGTTTTGTTCGATGAAAGTGTTGTCACTGGTTACACCACTGCAATGTAGTAGTCAGGTGGGATGATTTAATGGTACCCTTTGGAAGACCATCAGCCTGACTCCAAAATCACGAGGCTTGCCTGCCACACACTGGAAGATTGTCCTTCTTGATGTATCAGATCCCTGTTATGTACTAGTGTAACGGTGATACTACTGATGGAACGGCATGAGAGTAGTATGCTTTCTGGTAAATCCGCTTTGCGTCTCTTGAACAGTGAGATCTATTAAGGGATTTGTGGATTCGCTCTGTAGCATTTGCTTACAAATGAGGAACAGTCAATGAATATCCAGGAAAGTTCAGGAAGACGCGTTCAAGGAGAAGATGGATATTCGGTTTTTGTAAACGAGATGCATATGAAAGTTTTGCTTCCCTGTTCACTAGTCTGTAAGTGTTCAGTTGGCATGTTCCAGTGAATAACTCCGCAGCGAAGGCTTTCTTCCTTCCACTAGTATCAACTGCATGAACTTCTGCCGTTCACACGACGATCAGCAAACGGTGTCTCCCTAGCTACCTCGCTTACTGTCCCTTGACTGACCATTTTAAAACGCCACGATAGACCCTCTAAATATGACCCTCTAATAGAGGAGATGGAGATAATCTCTTGTAATCCATAGTACGCCCACACAGTTCGTTCATCAGTCTACCGTGATTCGTTCAACACGTTCAGCTGTAGCATTCTTTCGGTGCCTTACTGACATGCCATCCAAAGGAAACACGAGGGCTGGGATACTGCCAGGTTGTCCAAGCCTAGACAGGGGAAGTCGAGAGGCAGAGGTCGGGTTCGAACCACGGACCTTCCGGTCCGTAAATTCGCGCTCTAACCGCTTGGTCCATCTCGTTCCCGTGATTATCCAGGAAATGAGCTCTTGCCTATTAACCATGCCTCATCATCCTATTCTAGTGCAGACCCAGGAAACCACTTGGACATTCTTATCTGACAATAGAGAACTCACCCATATAATTTGCGCAGCACGTAACTGCCACAGCTTTTATTTTTTAAAAAACTTTTTCGCCACAAAAGTACACATTTATTCCAAGGCGAAGGGAATGTCATGACTACGTAACTTCCCTATATCATTAACTGGTAACGTTTGCCCTATATTTCCACTGATGGACTACTGTTATTGAACGATTAAAGCGTACGCTACGCCCTTCACGTCTGTCCTCCTTCTAATCTCGACCCTCGAGGATGCATCCTATGTCATGTTCCACACGTTTTAACCCAGGAGAGTAACCTCTTCAGCTGCAAAACTATCTTTTCTGTCGTTCAAAATAATGCATGCTTAAGCGACCCCGAAAAAATGCCTGAGATTGCGGCCATGTTCATCTCTCGTCTGATAACAGTCAGTAACGTTATCAATGTAGGCGAATGTGTCATTAAACTTTCTTGGGGTTCATCAGGTAGGCACAGTTCCCGAGTTTCCGTCAACCTCATGTTCTACTTGAAACTTGATTATTGCATTACGAATACACATACATGTATTGCGATATCTCGATTATCGTAGCGACTGAAACGTGAGGCGGCCTGGTGCAGCACAATCAGTTGTCTGAAAACACCACAGACAAGAGATTCAGCTGGGTTCCAGGTGAGCCTCTCGAAAACCAAATTAGTTTGCAAATGAGTGTATTTAGCTAGTGTCTTTCAACTGTTCGGCTTTGATGAATGGTTTTGTTCAACTTTGACACTCTTCATAGTGTACCAGGAAGAGACGTTGAGACAAAAATACTTTTTTTAAAGAAATCTAGCTTATGTACTGACAGAACAATAAACAAACCTATATTCTTCAGTAAGTGGGAAGTGGGGGGGGGGGGGGCTTTGACACTTAGAATGACGTGGAATATAGGCAGCTCGGGTGCGCTGTTTGTTTGTTGGTCTGTTCGCCGAGCTTGGCATGGCAATTGCAAACGTTTCATCACCAATCGAGGTGACATCGTCAGTGCAGGGTTGAGTGGGCTCTTATGTATAAAATGGCTTCACCTGAAGGACGAAGTCCCAAATAAAATGATACCATTTGGTGCCTCATTGGAAAACAGGGTTAATGAAATGCAAGACTGATAGTGTCATGTCGAAGAGTTCTTAGTTTTCCGGAACTTGTTGTGTATGCACGTGAACAATAGAGTTTTTCTCGCCAAGAGCATTGACTTTTCATCTGTTGCAGATTTGTATAGCTTTTACGTTTAATCGCACTTCCAACTATGTGACCTTCAACTGCAATGCGTACACATACGAGAAGACCGGGAAATTCTTGCTCACACCTAAGCGCCTTCTCTCAGTTTTACCTGTCATGCAGCAAAAACTGTGTTTCAGGCTCGCGTTCACCCGGAAACTGATTTATTTGCTTCAAGAGTTTGTCAGTGTGAGACCTTAGCAGCACTGGTAATTACACTCCCGGTGTCCGCTCCCAGAGTCGTGACCGATACCAGACCAGTACACCAGAACATCACTGTTGCGTCGGATATATTTTTGGCATGTGTTGATCTACAAAAGCTCACGGCAGACACGCACAAATTTCGCCCTTCCGCGGGAGTCGCGGTATTTGTAACCAACGTAGTCCGTCACATTATGTTCGATTATGGCCCAAGAGTCACGAGTACCGTAAGATTTAGAAGTACGCTTTCGTAGCATGTGTGATTCAACTCGACTGGTAGCATTTACGGTCAACACTGTGTGGAGTCCGATGAGTCCACTTGTCGCCAAAAGTCCTCTCCTAATCTTCCACTTCCACTGCAAACTCCTCCGAGGATGTGGTATTCGAAACGTGTGGTCAGTTATGGTCATTTTTGTCTTAGGGATGGAAGCATTCTAGGGTAAAAAACGCTAGTGTGGGTAAAAGATGACAATATCTCAAAGCGTACCAGGAGGTTCAGCTGGGTTCAATTGAATCCCCTGTCGAAACCACATTCATGCGTAACTGAGTGTATTTGTCGAAATCTATCCAATTTGAATTTAAATAGTACATAGGGCTGACGGAAACTCGGGCGTCTACTTGATGAGCCGCAAAAGGAAGGGCAAAACTAGTCGTGGGCTAGCGAATTGTATTCAGTGAGTAGTGTATTACGTTTGTACAATGTATTGCGATATGTATCAATCTAAGCATCAGACAGCACGGTGCAGCACATTCGATTGCTTCATTCAGCTGGAACACCCTTCTGGTATCTAGCTGCCATGACACTCGAAAGAAGCACGAGGGCCAGGATACTGCCCAAGCCTGGACAGGAGAAGTCAAGATGCAGCGGTTGGGTTCGAACTGCAGACCATCCGGTCAGTAAATTCGCACTCTAACCACTGAGCCATCTCGCTTAGCTGTGATCCGGGTGAGTCTCCCGTCAAAATTCTGTCCATGCCGGGGTAAAACCGATCGCAAATTTGATGTATAGCCCTTTTTTGGGTGTAGATAGTGAATACTCAGATTAAATACGCCGGAGAGAAGAAAAACCTTACAGCATTCAAGAGACCGATTTCAAGGACATACACTAAAACTAACAACGAATGTACTTGAATAGTTTTTGGTCAGAAACTGACAACTCCAATCGGAAATCCATCTGAGAATCGAAAACAACATTGGTTTGACCAGTTAAAAATAGAAAAATGCGTTCGACAAAATCCCAGAACAACTGCATCTCGTCAAGTGTATCCTCTGTAGAATTCTCCGGCGTTTTTGCTTCCCAAAACTTGTCAATCACTCCGACTACTCACACATGGACTACAACTTCTCCAACAGTCTCCAAATTCACACACCTTTCTACCCATGCTGCCTTCACGTGCTGTATGCAATGGGGGGTCTTAGATGAAGATTAGGATGACCACAATAACGAGATGGAACGCGGGGCAGCAACTGATTACATTGGAGGTGCCAGCCACAGTGGTTTTGTTTCTGACCATATCAGTGTCTACTCACTGCATCCAGAGGCAGTTTTTTTAACAAAGAAACTAACCTACCGTCTGGATCCACGGATCAGTTTCTTATCAAAGATCTGACATTGGTAAGTTGATCGTTTCGGATTTGCGTGTAGCAAATCAAAGAGTGTTCACTGACGAGGGGTCTAAAAGCGCCGTTTAAGAAGCGCCCAAAGCTGTACCGGCTTCCAAAGTGCATCGAGCTCAAAGTTTGATTTAGCTCCAATTTCTTGTCACCTGAAGTCAGAGGCAAAACTAAACTAGTCCATATTTGTCTATATGGATGGAGATCCAAGATCCATGGTTCATAGAACAGTTTTATGGGGAACAAGTCAGTTTCAATCAGGAGGTCTTGTCACGAAGTGCAATCACTCAAGGAAATAAGCAAATTAGAAATACCAAAGGATTGGAATGGCTTGATTCCGTATATTCAGACGTTGTAAGAGCTTATATGCTCATCCATTTCGTTTGGACATCCACTCAGCTATCTTGAGAAAGTTTTTCTCATGAGTTCACACCAAAAGGAGAAGCACTGGATTCGTCTGTCGCTCTTGTCAGATCACATCAGAAGCGAACAACATCGGTAGAAAGTTAATTGCACATGTACGTATATACAAACATATAAATATACATACAGACCTTACATACATACAACATACATACATACATACATACATACATACATACATACATACATACATACATACATACATACATACATACATACATACATTAATACATACATACATACATACATACATACATACATACATACATACATACATACATACATACATACATACATACATACATACATACATACATACATACATACATACATACATACATACATACATACATACATACATACATACATACATACATACATACATACATACATACATACATACATACATACATACATACATACATACATACATACATACATACATACATACATACATACATACATACATACATACATACATACATACATACATACATACATACATACATACATACATACATACATACATACATACATACATACATACATACATACATACATACATACATACATACATACATACATACATACATACATACATACATACATACATACATACATACATACATACATACATACATACATACATACATACATACATACATACATACATACATACATACATACATACATACATACATACATACATACATACATACATACATACATACATACATACATACATACATACATACATACATACATACATACATACATACATACATACATACATACATACATACATACATACATACATACATACATACATACATACATACATACATACATACATACATACATACATACATACATACATACATACATACATACATACATACATACATACATACATACATACATACATACATACATACATACATACATACATACATACATACATACATACATACATACATACATACATACATACATACATACATACATACATACATACATACATACATACATACATACATACATACATACATACATACATACATACATACATACATACATACATACATACATACATACATACATACATACATACATACATACATACATACATACATACATACATACATACATACATACATACATACATACATACATACATACATACATACATACATACATACATACATACATACATACATACATACATACATACATACATACATACATACATACATACATACATACATACATACATACATACATACATACATACATACATACATACATACATACATACATACATACATACATACATACATACATACATACATACATACATACATACATACATACATACATACATACATACATACATACATACATACATACATACATACATACATACATACATACATACATACATACATACATACATACATACATACATACATACATACATACATACATACATACATACATACATACATACATACATACATACATACATACATACATACATACATACATACATACATACATACATACATACATACATACATACATACATACATACATACATACATACATACATACATACATACATACATACATACATACATACATACATACATACATACATACATACATACATACATACATACATACATACATACATACATACATACATACATACATACATACATACATACATACATACATACATACATACATACATACATACATACATACATACATACATACATACATACATACATACATACATACATACATACATACATACATACATACATACATACATACATACATACATACATACATACATACATACATACATACATACATACATACATACATACATACATACATACATACATACATACATACATACATACATACATACATACATACATACATACATACATACATACATACATACATACATACATACATACATACATACATACATACATACATACATACATACATACATACATACATACATACATACATACATACATACATACATACATACATACATACATACATACATACATACATACATACATACATACATACATACATACATACATACATACATACATACATACATACATACATACATACATACATACATACATACATACATACATACATACATACATACATACATACATACATACATACATACATACATACATACATACATACATACATACATACATACATACATACATACATACATACATACATACATACATACATACATACATACATACATACATACATACATACATACATACATACATACATACATACATACATACATACATACATACATACATACATACATACATACATACATACATACATACATACATACATACATACATACATACATACATACATACATACATACATACATACATACATACATACATACATACATACATACATACATACATACATACATACATACATACATACATACATACATACATACATACATACATACATACATACATACATACATACATACATACATACATACATACATACATACATACATACATACATACATACATACATACATACATACATACATACATACATACATACATACATACATACATACATACATACATACATACATACATACATACATACATACATACATACATACATACATACATACATACATACATACATACATACATACATACATACATACATACATACATACATACATACATACATACATACATACATACATACATACATACATACATACATACATACATACATACATACATACATACATACATACATACATACATACATACATACATACATACATACATACATACATACATACATACATACATACATACATACATACATACATACATACATACATACATACATACATACATACATACATACATACATACATACATACATACATACATACATACATACATACATACATACATACATACATACATACATACATACATACATACATACATACATACATACATACATACATACATACATACATACATACATACATACATACATACATACATACATACATACATACATACATACATACATACATACATACATACATACATACATACATACA
Source organism: Opisthorchis viverrini (assembly GCF_000715545.1). Classification (NCBI taxonomy): domain Eukaryota; kingdom Metazoa; phylum Platyhelminthes; class Trematoda; order Opisthorchiida; family Opisthorchiidae; genus Opisthorchis; species Opisthorchis viverrini. The sequence continues at coordinate 691,441 of NW_008751710.1, forward strand.
TACATACATACATACATACATACATACATACATACATACATACATACATACATACATACATACATACATACATACATACATACATACATACATACATACATACATACATACATACATACATACATACATACATACATACATACATACATACATACATACATACATACATACATACATACATACATACATACATACATACATACATACATACATACATACATACATACATACATACATACATACATACATACATACATACATACATACATACATACATACATACATACATACATACATACATACATACATACATACATACATACATACATACATACATACATACATACATACATACATACATACATACATACATACATACATACATACATACATACATACATACATACATACATACATACATACATACATACATACATACATACATACATACATACATACATACATACATACATACATACATACATACATACATACATACATACATACATACATACATACATACATACATACATACATACATACATACATACATACATACATACATACATACATACATACATACATACATACATACATACATACATACATACATACATACATACATACATACATACATACATACATACATACATACATACATACATACATACATACATACATACATACATACATACATACATACATACATACATACATACATACATACATACATACATACATACATACATACATACATACATACATACATACATACATACATACATACATACATACATACATACATACATACATACATACATACATACATACATACATACATACATACATACATACATACATACATACATACATACATACATACATACATACATACATACATACATACATACATACATACATACATACATACATACATACATACATACATACATACATACATACATACATACATCAAAGAATGATTTAGGAAGCACATTCAGAGTACGAATGTCCCAATTTGTATGTGATGGAATTATTATATTGTAAGCTCATACTGAGCACAACAACTCACGTTTGCACAACAAAGGTCGGAAACACCGAGCGTATACCTCAGCGCTCATTCACGTGTGGGGACAGCTAGACATGGATCCTTCAATCCCACAGTCTGATTTCTGTTGTTCCCAAGAGAGTGATTTTTGGACTATGGGGAGGTTCGCCCCGATTTGTTTAATAGACGGTAATAATAAGTTTTACCAATAATAACCCTTTCGGTGCCTAGCTGCCATGCCACGCGAGGGAGGTACGGGGTCACAGGAACCGCCAGGTTACACAAGCCTATAGAGGAGCGGTCAGGATGTCAGGTTTTGGTTCAAATCACGGACCTTTTGGGTGATGCCCCCATTTGACAGAGTAGCAGTTATAAGCACGACAAACTAAGCAGTTCTCTCTCTCAACCACAGAATTCTGCTGGAAAAATACTTCATTCAGACAAACTTTCCGATGGAATGTTTTAATGGAACGGGGATGCACCAGAAGTCAAGTATATATATATATATATATATATATATATATGTATAATTCCCCAAACATATCAATCGTAACAGCTAGATGACCACGCTAACCAATAAGATCTTTTAACAGACATTCAACATTGGTCTGATGTATTGAGCGGAAAGGATCTTGCTGAATGGTTCTCCGTCTGCCCGACTAGAAAACCACTGAGTATGCACCCATTCATCTGAAGCGGGGCTTCCAAGGACAAACGAAACTTAGTGATAAACGTTAAAAGCGTCGTTTTCCAGTCCAAATGACTACGAGCAGAGCACATCATGGTCAAAGCCATACCAAGGTCAATTTGTAGTCATACTATACTGCGTATGCCAGTTACTGTGGCTATAGTACATGAACATTGTGGCTGAAATTTCATCACCATCCTCATCGGGACTAACAGCAACCTCAGGTGAGAACACCGGTGCTCCAATGCCGTGCAGCCATGTAGATTTGTTTGAATAAGGTCTTATAGCGGGAAGGAGAAAAAGGGGCAACAAGGTTAGTCTACCACAAACATTCGAGGTGCCTACACCCCAGACATTTTCAGTCAATCAACGTGGATAAATGGTGACAGCATGAATGCCACTGATATCGGTTGACCTACTGCTTGAAACGTTTGATTTACCAAGACCAGCATCTATAGGCACTGCCTCACATGTACCGCCCAAGACAGATCCAATGCTGCAACCGAGACGCCGTACCGGTCACACCAGAAAAAGGGTGGATCCTCTACAACTTGATCCGCCTCGAAAATCTTACGTTAAACGTTCAAAAGGGGGAGTTATCAGGAAGGTCACATTCCTGAGGGCAACCACTGAATACCCGAAATCTACCGAGACTCTCAGCTCCGCTAGATGCTGACCAGACAGGCAACGCCCCTTCCATCTGCAGCGCGTCACAGACTTGTATCATACCCAGACAGCGCGAGTCAGCGTTGATCAAGGTCAGACAACGCCCCCGTAATTTGCAGCACGTCACAGCATCGTACCAAAGCCAGACCGTGTGCGTCAGCATTGGACCAACTTCAGACAGTGTCGTTCCAAAAAATAGCTCGCACGTACTCATGCTCTTGCACTCGCTTGTTCGGAATATAGCTGTTGTGTTCTCTTCTGTGAGTCTTTTTTCGGCAACTAGGCACTGGACGGGTCAGCAGCAGATACCACAGAGTGGCGAATCAGCAGACATAACAGATAGTGACAGCATGAGTGTCACTGATATCAGCTGACCGCCATATCGTTCAGTATCTCCAGCCAAGCACAGAGATGGCACAGGGACTCCATCTTGGAGGTACAATCAGCACCAAACTTTTCCTAACATCCTGCCTTCCCTTCTGTAATGTCAACTTCTCTCCACCTCTGGGCTTCCGCCACTCAGAATCAAGCACAGAAAACAGCGCTGGCCTTGGTAGGCAGTAACTCGACATGCATAACACGTGTCACGACCATACCAGCTTGCAGTCCTGGATATATATTTTGAGTAGGTCACCCTCTGCTTCACCAAAAAACTGTCCTCCGATCACCTCATTGCGAATTCGCCGGTCCCAGTCGATTCCAAATACAGTTAGGAGATATTGTGCATGAAACACTCGAAGATGTCTCAGATTCTTTGACCGAAGTGGGGCTAGATGGCCCAAGTGGTTAGAACGCGAATTTACTGACCGGAAAGTCTTTGGTTCGAACCCGACCTCTGCCTCTCGACTTCCCCTGTCTAGGCTTCGCCAATCTGGCAGTATCCTCGCCCTCGTGCTTCCTCGTGTGGCATGGCAGCTAGACACCGAAAGGGTGCTACAGCTGAACGATTTTTTCAAGTCTCGCAGTCGTGGAACAATACACCCCCCACCTTGGTCATTCGAGACGCATTGATGTGCCTTTTTGATACAGTAAGTGAAGCAGACCAGCAGAAGTAATTCTGGTCCTCAAGATTTGTACGGTGACTTTGTGTGTTGCATTACCGTCACAGTTAATGCAACTTCCGAGGTACTTATAGCGTTCAGCAACTTTCAGTCACATTCCTTGAATTCTCAGACGTATGTTCACAGAGCATGCCTTTCCACTTTGTGAACGTGATACACATGTCCAAGGACTGGATGACCTTGGTCAACATTTCAAGTAATGATGGTGCTTTTTACTATCCTTCGAAATATCGTCTTTATATTTCCGATCGATGAAGTTCTCGTTCGGAAAGATCCTAACACCGGGACATCGGGTGTTCGGCTCATCGTCTCATCAGTGACGAAACTAAACGAGCATGGAGAGAGTGGATATCTTTGAAAGACGTAACTGTCTGTAGAGGAAATTTTGGAGAGCTTACGCAATCATATGAATACAAAGAGCGAATGACGCTCACAAAGGTCTGGAGCATACGCTGTTGCGCTAGCGTGTTGAGAAAAACTATTTGGTGGACAGAATAGAACTTGAAGTCAAGGGACATCAAGATTGTGGCGTGCCTGTATGCATGTCCTTGCTCTAACACTTGACAAATTGTGGCTAAAGAGCACTTGATGAATGTTACGGAAAACAGTAGCGGAATGCAGCATTTGTGACTGCATATGCACTACTTTTTGTGTTTTGTCCAACATCGCTCCCGAGTGGCTCTCGAGCAAGTTTTGTCCTTTTACCATTCAAACGTGTGCCCTACAGCTGCCACCGGAAATGACCGGATATAAGTTTTATCGTCGAAGACCACGGGGATTTTGGCGGTCAGGATACTTGGACATCTTCGAAATTCTCCATGTTCGTGGTAAATAATATACCGCGATCATTCGCCCTCGGCCGGTGAATCGTTCTTGACAATATACCTATATATGTAACAGGTAAAAAGGAGCTTTTTGAATAGTCAACCATGTTCGTCTACCTTGTCAAAAGCCGAGTGGAATTCAATCAAATTTAGGTTGCGTAAATGGCATTTGTAGTAACGGTGTTTTCCTCAGCTTAGTTATCGGTCTGAGCATCCCAAGCTAGCATTCACGTCAAAACAACCACCAAAGGTGCACAAGGTATATTAACGCCTAAAAAGAAGTCAGGAACACCTGTACAGCACTTCAAACACATAGCGTAGGCGGAAATAACCTTCTGGAAACTCTGACCCGCTCTGGATGCGCCATTGGCAGCCGGCATTCGGCCAATACTGGGTAATGATTGGCTGTTGGGACCAGACTTTTGACCAATCAGATCTCACCTTGATGCCGGACCGGCAAGCGTCCTGAGTTCTTGGCCAATCTTGCGTGGGATGGACTTCTCGACCGTAGGAGCACCTGAGTGCGAGCGGTAAAGAGGGATCCGTGTGGACTTTCCCTAACAACATTCCACGTTGACACGATGACGAGGGTTTGCTCATGAACCGTCGGATTTGAGTGGCGGATGGGAAACTACGGCGGGGATCTTTCAACAGTATGCCAGCAATGTAAATGTATTTTCCCCCAATCAAGACTGATAAGACAGAGCTTGCTCCACTATGCTGCTTGTCATGCAACATCCACGAGAACCTGATTTTATTCGTTTCTTTTTAAGTTCCTTCATCAGTTTTCGTGACCTCGGCTACGATGTCCCTATTCGAATTTAGCCGGACCTATTCCCAACCTTCCGAATACATTATGAATCTTTGATTTCAAACACTACTTATAAAACTACTGACAGCCTACTGTTGGCCTTGCCCTTTGAGGCTCATTAGTCAAGGGTTTCGTCAACCCTTGGTTTTCCCCGAAAGTCAATCAGCAAAATACACCTACTCACAAATGTAGTTGGTGTAACCTGAAGACCCCAATCGATCTCATAACCCAAAGGACCAGTTAGGGTTCAGGTGAGTTACCTTCTTATCACTATTGTACACTCCTTTCCGCCAAAATACCAGCGCAGACCATTCACAAGTGGTCTGTACATGAAATTGACTTGCTCGTTCCTAAGGGAGGTTAGAAAACGTAAATGACCCTCTGCATTGAAGGCTTCCGAGACCGTGTAAAGATCGTTTCTCGTTGGGGATAGTGAAACTCACCAATACATGTTGATCGTCCCGATCGGCTTGACTGTGTGCTTTGCCATCAAAGGTCATACAGAAGCTAGGTAACCAAGCGGAAACGCAGTCACCCTCATTGACAAACGTGAAAATTGTTTTATCATCCTTTGTAAATTCTTCACATTTCTTTCGTGTTCTTAGTTGTAAAGCCTGGAGCAACTTGTGTCTAATTTGTGCACGTGGACTGGTGTTCGTCTATTTGACCCACTTTCCCTGTTGGATTTGAGGTGTCTGGAGACTGTGGGGGACTTTTGGAGGTTGTCTTTGATAACGGAACCCCTTCTACTTTATTTTTGTGGCCCTCGTGATCCGCGGACTACAGAAAATGAGACAGGCGGCCAGCGCTAGCGAACGCTCACACAACCTCCCATTAGTTCTTTCCACCACTAAAGTTCGATTCGCTGCGCCTCATGCATATTATATGCAATTCTTGTGAACACGTGAATCTCCAGGTGGGACATCTGTTGAAGACCAGTATCGACCGTCGTGGTCTGTATGTTGTAATGAGTACTACTAATATGACGCAGAAACTCAACTCCGACTTTGTTTTACCTACGTGGAGGTTCTGGTGCAACGATGATACTACTGATGGGGGAAACATGCGAGTAGTATGTTTTCTTGTAAATCCGCTTTGCGTTTCTTGAAAGGTGGGATCTGTTGCGGAATTTGTGGAGTCGCTTCGTAGCATTTGCTTCGATTTGAGCAACAGTGAATGAATATCCGGGAAAGTTCAGAAATACGTGTTCAAAGAGAAGATGGATATTCAGTTTTTGTAAACAAGATTTTTGCTTCCCTGTCCAATAGTCTGTAACTGTTCAGTTGGAATGTTCTAACAAATCACTCTGCAGCGAAGGCCTTCTTCCTTTCACTGGTAGCACATGCCACTCGGAGATACCTTTCTGGTTGTAAATATCGGTGAAATCAGCTGATTGACAATGAGTGCGCCAGGTGTCCTAGTTCGTGAGTCAGTGTGGCGCGTGATTTCACAAGTGACTGATCATGGTAGATAACCTAGAAAGTCGATGGACCTCATTGATCTGATCCAGTAGTGGGGTAGAGCCACGAAGGTGCAGTAGGTCAGAGCTCATCAGATCCCATCGCCGGACGAAGCATATGAATGTGCTAGAGTAAAAACCCTATCCGTTATGTTTTAAGCGTCTAACTAAGAGGTGACCTCTCACTTGGAAGTCTGGTCAAACGGAGCGAGTAGAAAGTGTACGGTGATATGGGTTGGAACGGTGCATCATTTTTATCAAGAAGGTCAGATTCCTGAAATAACTGCTGAATGCCCGAAATTTTGCGAGACTCTCAACTCCGTTAGATGCTGACTAGACATACAACGCCTCCTCAATATGCAGCGTGTCATAGCCTCGGATCAAAGCCAGACAGTGTGTCAGTGTTGGACCAATTTCAGACAGTGTCCTTCCAATAAAATGGCTTGAGGCCGTTGTATTTCTACACTCGTGCTCTCGCCTGTTCGGAATAAAGCTGTTGTGTTCCCTTCAGTGAGTCTTTTTCTGGCACTAAGCGCCGGAGTGGGGTAAGCAGTCAATTACAACTGATTGGCGAATCAGCAGATAATAACAACTTTAGTGGGCTTCTGTGTCTAGACTGACGCGGTCTTATGAAGTCATCGATGAGTTTGCTAACTTTTCGATTCCACCTGGAAGCGTGCAAACGAATTCTATGCATATACCAATGATGATGGGCGTCCTCTGAGAATGTTCGTATCAAGGGCTCGAACACAAAAGATGGTTTAGCATCCGAGATTGTACAGCTCCAGTCATCAGCTGCAGGCTAACTGCGTTAAGCCGACAATGCGCGATCGACTAACCGAATTTGGACCGAGAATTCTGCACCACAGCATACCCGTCCATTCTCGTCGATGCTCCATTGCCATGCTACTCAGAGGAAGCATGAGGTCCGAGATACTACCGGCCTGCCCAAGCCTAGCTAGGGATAGTCGAGATGCAGAGGTCGGGTTCGAATCACCAACCCTCCTGTCCGAAAGTTTGTGCCTCAACAGCCGAGCTATCTCGAGTTCCATCCATTCTAGTCATCCAAGACAAAGCACATCGGCTTGGCTTTTCAACCGTTGTGAGTAACAAAACCTGATATAAAAATACTCTTTCGCCAACCAATTTGATTTTAACTTGGTTGAATCCCAGCCGAACCTCGCATTTTTTATTTTCCTCAGATTGGTGTGAATGAGTTTTGCTAATTTCGTAAAATCCTGGGTTCATTGGGACACAAGGTTGAAGGATACCTGAGGACTGCGTTTACCTGGTGAGCCCGAAGAACGACGGGACCGGTGTTGAGTTGTATACAAATTTTCATCAGCCTTGTGAGTAGTATTCTCTCGTGAAAAAAGCACCACTTAGAATTTTGGAAAATTCACAAGTCGCGCTTGTTTTCTAGCCATCTGATCCTTGTGAGTTCTTAGTTGTTTCAGTCCTCTGCGCACAGATGTTTCCAACCAAGTTATAACTTATACTGACAAGTTATTTTGAATGAATGGATATGGGTGGATGCCCACTTGATCAGAAGACTAAAAAGCACTGGTTTTGACCTTTAGATCTGGTCCCTATTGATTGATTCCAAAACTCCCATTACTTTTTACCTACGAACCCCAGATTACACATGACCATTTTGAGTTCACGTCAGATTCAACTGTTTGTTCGATGATAACCATCGCTCGTGTGTGATGTCTAGTACAAAGCTGACCATGAGTAGAGGTTATATGTTGTGATGGAAAACCCAGACAGATATAACTGAAACCATTGTATCGACATGTGCCAGACAAGACATGACGATTTACATAAATAATCGCTTGATCACTCTGTTTCTATTAAGAAATGAGCCTAACATAGTACTCCAAAACGGCAGTTAAGTCTGTTTATCGGTGTAACAGTACTTTAGAATCTACTAGCTCTCTTGATATTCGGTAGACGGTCTGAGACTACATCGGTAAAAGGATTATTCAACGATTCCTGTGAATCGATTATCGCATCCGGCGGTTCGGAAGCCGGATGGTGTATCCTTGATGAATCATTGGTTATCGACTGGTCACGTGGCTGCTTATAGGGTGACTGACCTGACAGTGAGGTAAATCAAAAGCGAACTTTCATACAGAAAGACCGTAAGGTGTCAGTGCTTGTAAAAGACGATGAAATCTGAATGACCTCCGATGTAGCCACTAAACTGGGTAATGCGTGCCAGATATCAAGGTTTTCCGGCAGTGTGGTCTGGTTCACGATTCATTCCGATGAATTTCACGACCTTAAGACCACTAAGGCGCATTAGCACTGCCGCGCAGTAAACTGGCATTCGTGAGCACCTAGCACTATTTTCCCCATGAAGCCCTATCAGTGACCCCGATGTTTCACACGAATAGTTGAGAAATTTGGAGTGTGTAGCTAATCTGGTGTAATGAGAATCGATAAATTTAGTCGATTGAAGTCATCCCAGTTTTACCAAGAAATGCACTGTATATATTCGCAACGCACTACTCATAAGGTTGCTGCAAGTTCATCCACAGTTCACGAACGATTTTGCGCTTCTTGGGGCTCATCAGGTAGGCACAGTCCCCCCGTTTCCGTCAACCTTATGTTCTACTTGAAACCAAATTGCACGAAATTAGCAAATATACACTCATTTGCATACTAATTTGGTTCTTTCGAGAGACTCACCTGGAACCCATCTGAATCTCTCGTTTGTGATATCTCCAGGCAACCTTATGAGTAGTGCATTACGAATATCTACATGTATCGCGATATCTCGAATATCGTTGCGAATGAAACATGAGGCGGCCTGGTGCAGCACATTCACTTGCCTAAGAACATCATAAACGAGAGATTCAGCTGGGTTCCAGGTGAGCCTCTCAAAAAACCAAATTAGTTTGCAAATGAGTGTGTTATATATGGTTATGTTTATTTAGTTGCTTAGTTATTTATAATTCATAATTTATATACTTGAATTTATAATCATTTATAACTGTCATTTATGTCACATATGCACTTCTTGTATTTACTACTATTTATTTGTGATGGGTTTTCGGCTGCTTTGCAGGGTGTGTGCCGGGCTCTGGAGGAGAGAGTGTAGCTGGCCTCACGGTTAGTACAAACGATGGCGCACTGAGTAGCACAGCCCATATATGTGATGCCAAAAGTTCGGAAAAATCAAGTGAGACACATTGTAGACGACTTGGAAGAATCTGTAGCCTAACTTGGTGGAGCTAAACAGTCAAGTGTAAATCTATTTTGGATTAAAATGCGACTCAGTGCGAATGCAGATGAGTAACCCGTTTATGATATTATCCAACTGAATGTACTGCACAAAGATCGCTTCAAGTTTTAGTTGGTACAGTGTGTGAGGTATCGTTGTTTTCTAGACATAACACACTACTCATGAGGTTGCTGAAGACTATTCGGTAGCCCACTAACTACCACGTTATTTGTGGGTCCACAGGTTTGAATGGCTCGTCCTCATGAGGTGCTGAAGACTATTCGGTAGCCCACTAACTACCACGTTATTTGTGGGTCCACAGGTTTGAATGGCTCGTCCTTTAAACCCGACACCTTCTCATCTTCCTCATTTCTCCAACGAAAAAAATATGCACATTGCAACCATCACATGAAATGGAGTTTGGCGACGTAGAATAGTGAGTGAACTATGTTGACATTTCGTGTCGTTTTCGTCCAAACTCACCAGAAGACAGGATCGTCTGAGGATCCATCCTGTCGCACTACAGTGACCCACAGATACCGTTACGCCACGAAAATGCGAGCTAACTCGGCGATAAACTGGAATTCCTGTAGCTTCTCTGACACATGGGGAATCAATATCGTCCTCGATAGCCAATTGTTTTTGCTACGAGTAAAAGAATGCTGTTTCATCCTTTGGTTTTAAAGGACGTGACCAAAAACGCAAAAAAATGCGAGTGATAGACGTGGGAGAATGTAGAAAAGAACATTGAGATAGACGTTGTCAGGGCGCGCCCAGACAGAAGAAAAAGTACATGTGGAGAGAGTGACACATCCCCAAGGTCACCATCGGTACGACACGTCCGGAAAGTAGGTGAGTCGGCGGCTCCCACCAAACACGGCTTAGCAACACGACCAGCGTAGCGGGCCTGAGAATGTTAACAACCGGAACACCACCATTGGTTGTACGGAGCGAACAAGTGAATGACCATATTTGGCCAATTAGTCATCCTAATATTTACGCAGACGCCCTGTATATTTTGTCCTGGCAATACAGCCGTGTCCCCAATTCTTTGTCTTCTTCCTATCGCGTAGTCTGACAGGCTCAGCGCAGGCGTAACCCAATAGCTCCACCATCATTACAACACAACACGTTCCTTGAAGGAAACTACTCACAAGGTTGCTGAAAACTCTTCAACAGCCCACGACCGGTTTCACCTTTGTTATGGTCAACCAGGTGGGCACAACCCGAGTTTCCGTCCGCCTTATGGCCTAATTGAACCCAAATAGCACTAAATGCGACGCATACGGTCTGACTTCGGTACGATGCTGTGACGTGCTGCATATTGCGGGGGCGTTGTCTGACCTTGATCAACGCTGACTCGCGGTATCTGGGTTTGATACAAGGCTGTGACGCGCTGCATATTGAGGGGTGTTGTCTGTCTGGCCAACATCTAGTGGAACTGAGAGGCTCGGTGGATTTCGGGCATTCACTGGTTGTTTTCAGGAAGCTGACCTTCATGATAACAGCATATTTTCCCGAAGGAGGCTAATCCCAAGTTTGTAGAGAACTCTTGCATAGCTCACGACCAGTTTCACCTACTTTGTGGAATGATATTCTTCAAATTTCGACGAGTTTCAGTAATATTGTGAGTAGTTTCTTTCAAGGAAACACATTTTGATAGTGTCCCGATTGTTTTGTGCGGTAAATTCAGTTGAACAATAGTGAAACTGAGAGAGTCAGCTAAGATTTAGGTGACTCTCCTCGGGTTTAAAACAACCTGGTACACAAACTCATAGGAATAGAAAAAAGTCCCGTTCGGAGGCACTCGGTCAATAGTTGTTCAGTCAGGCAACGTGTGCGCAAGCGTTTGGAATGGGAACACACCTGTGAAGACCAACAGCTCCGTCCTGCGAGGCTATCCTGTCTATTGGTCGGAACTGGTGTCGAGGCATCAGCTGGACCATGTTGCTTATTGTCGAGACTAGTCAGTGCGCTGAAACCAAACAGAGTGTTTTACTCCATCTGTAGTTGATGTATTCGCAGCTCACCTCAGACCTCGGTTTCAATCCTGAATGTCGTGCTTTAGTGCCTGGTGACGGTGGATATGGTCTGTGTTGTTTGGGGTTGAGTAGGGAGAATCCGAGACTACTGCGGCGTGACAGGTAAATCACGCCGGCATACCCACCCAATGAAACCAAACTTCTGTGCTTTCAAGGAGAGCTTGAAACGGGTTTGAATTACGTGCCTTTTGCCTCTAAGGTGAAAACAGTTCTGAACGTCACGAAATGTAGTGATCTGTGAGCAACATCTAGGGTTCAACAGTACTCGCGCAATTGCCCCCCAGGTGTACAAGAATGGGGGACTTGTCGGTACGCTTATGGTTGTGGTAATAAGACGATGGTGCATCACCGCAGTATGCATCTTCTCTGCGACGATAATTTGAATCGAGTACCCCCCCCGTCCGTCATGGGATGGGAAAGCACCAGGCTGTTTTCTTCGCAAGCATTTTGGGAAAACACCTTAAGACTGAATGTCTGAGTTCATGCTCGAGCAACTACAGAGGTGCACCAAGCGGTGTTCTCCATTGATGACCACTGGAAAAGGTCGCAGTTCTGTGCTGTCGAAAGATGTTGCCTTGTAGGCAAGAGCGAAGTAAATACATCTGGCATAGACTTTCACGTAGACCATTTGGGATACAGTCGTAGTAGAATTTGACGGACGCAATGATTTCGAATGATGCACAAAAGTACTCGGTTACAGATTTCAAATGTGAAAAGCCTAAATATTTAGTGCGAAAAGACAAGGCAGCTGAGATTTGAGGAGAAAGAAATCGGGAGAGTCAAGAACGTAAAAGACTAGTGATTCTTCTACAGTATCATCACATATTTAGTATAGTATATTATAGTATAGTATAGTATAGTATAGTATAGTATAGTATAGTATAGTATAGTATAGTATAGCATAGTGTAGAATAGTATAGTATAAAATGCCGAACTCATTTCGCAATCTGCAGGTCCAAGGAGTTCACCTGTGACTACTTATATGAAACAACCTGGCTAGTCATGAGCAACGCACTTTATAAATGGGAAGATAGTCAGTTACATACTAGTCCCCCAGTGAGACGACAGTCACGAGTCTTTACTCCACATCACATACTGAAAGTTCAGAGATCGCCAACCAATTAGTATACGAGCTAAAAGCCCAATCAGTAATGTCAACAACAGGGCAACCAATCAGATGCCAGATTTGACGTCATTCCGAAGAACGTACATAAACTCACGCAAGCAGCGCATGGTCCCAGTCGGCTTCAGAAAAATGCACTCACGAGGTCACTTCGACGAGTGACGAAAAGTTTGCAACGTAGTTGCCAGGCTTACTTGACAATTCGGTCACCATACCTGATAACCATTCAGTTGGAAAGGACAAATAATCCACCAGCCTAATGTTGCACAATCACTGTTCACTCCACACTAAAGTTAACGTGATGATGTCTAAGGATTAGCTCAAACAAACACCCATAGGTACAACACAATATGAAAAGTATATTACTGGCGCACATCCCGACTGTCCGTTGTGCCTGCTCATTGTCTAGTTTCCCACCTTTCAGGCATCTGTTTGCTTTTACGGTAAAATAACAACTATTTTGTTCAAACTGTGTTTGTGATAAGAAAAACCTCTGTTCTTCCCAGTCTTCTCTTAATCTGAAATTGGAAATTTGCCGCAGTTAGCTTACAAGGGAACATTGTCAATGCGCGTTTGACTGAGCAATTCCTTCCTATTTGTGTGAACTTATATAGTTATTGAAGACCAGCTGATAGATGGAGCTGTGAGTGGCCAACTGGCACCCACTTTTTCCGGAATCTCATTGATCCGTTTCCAACTTGTGCTGCGTTGCACTCAGTAAGCTTTGCATTAGATTGGTGCGTAGAGTATCAAACGGTCGAGCAGCGACTTCTGGCGCGTAAATTTTCCGGACATTAATTCTTTGTTTGTGCTTGACTCGATAATTCTGGAGGGTAAATTATGGCTCGGTAGGCTTGATTGTGTTCCAGAAACTTGAGCTTTCACAATTTGCTCAAACTCTGTAGACATTACTAGCATCATCTATACCTCCGAAGGTAATCGGATCATAGTTTGTCGAGAACACATGCTCTAAATATCATGATTTCACCTGATTTCGCCATAACTTCACCAAAATACACTCGAATGATTGTGTGACTCACTGATCGAACAGTTTTATTTACCGGGAAGTCTGGGCTGATCGAGTTCGAATTCCTCGGCGTCCAAGCCTGAAATACGTCAACAGTTTTATTCTGGACGAGTTTTTCGTTGAGTTTCTGTGTAGTCACTAAGCGGAGCAGGCATTCAAACGCTTTGAAATGGATTCTTTCTGGACGATTACTTTGAAAGTTTTGTTGGCTTGTTTTATGCGCTTCTTAAGTAAGCTATTTCTTCCGATGACTCATCATCACATTTAGTTTCGCAGATGCAGTCCCTGGTTCTGTTTACAGCTATCACTATTGGTTGTTGATCAGGTGACTATTGATCCGTTCGCCGAACTTGGCAATCGCCTTGCTAACTTGCAGATGACTCGACACATTTTCAGCTATCCTCATCAATTTGCTTATCTGGTTGGCTTTCCACTAGACTTGTTCAGCTATCACTTTGGTTGCTGATCAGGTGACTATTGATCCGTTCGCCGAACTTGGCAATCGCCTTGCTAACTTGCAGATGACTCGACACATTTTCAGCTATCCTCATCAATTTGCTTATCTGGTTGGCTTTCCACTAGACTTGTTCGCACCACGTGAAGCCTCCTTCTTCCTAAGAGGTTGAAATCGAAGCCGAACGAACTGTTGCAACTAAAAGAAAACTTTTCACAATGCTCTCGGAACATCGAAAACGCTGACTCAATGGACAACGAAGGACGGGGGAGTCGGGTATATCATGATGTGAAGTGTTCTGTCGGTAGTACCACTTATGATTTTCAAAGGAGTATTCAGCGGCGCTGCCTTCTCCAGATCATCTCTAGACCGCCTAGCAATGATGGTTACTGGAGCGAGGAAAAAAATCGAAGACCTTAGTCGTCTCAGTTTCAAAATTTTTACATCTGAGTATGTGGTACGGTTTAGACAACAATATTTGGTCTCGGGAAACTGAGAATTCTGAGTAACAGGGAACACTGTGGAGAAAGGCTGTCGTGTCTCACGGGGATCGCCAACCTTTGTGCGTCCGTTCCACTGCTTCCGTAGAGCAAGGCAGTGGTTGAAACTGATTGGAATCAGACAACAATCACGGGACTGCTGAAGACTCTTCAAAAGCTCACGACAGGCTTTGCTCTCTTCGAGGCTCATCAGGTGGGCGCAGTCCCCAAGTTCCCACCAACCTCATGTTCTAGTTGAAGTTTGACCTGTACACCCATCTGCATTCCGACCTGGTTTTGATGGGAGACTTACCTGGGACCCAGCTGAATCTCTGGTTTGTGATGTTCCCATTCAACTGAACGTGCTACACCACGCAGCCTCATTTTTCAGTGAGCAAGATATTTGAGATGTCGCAACTGATTGCATAAGCATGATACACTACTCTTAAGGCTGCTGAAAACTCTTCGACGGCCACCGACCGTTCACCAGATAGTTGCAATCCTCGAGTTCCCGTCAACTTTGTGTTCTGCCCGATCCCGAATTGGACAGATTTCCACAAACACTCTCATTTGCACCCAACTTTGGTTTTGATGAGAGCTCCGACCAAAGTAAAGCATCAAAAAACGAGGGATTCAGCTGGATTCTGCTGAGTCTTCTATGGAAAAGCATTCATGTGCAAGTGAGTGTACAGGTTGGAAACAGGTATATTGATATAGACAGTCACAAGAGCTAATTGTTGGATTTTCTCTTTGGACAATGCTGAAAGATATAGTACATGGTATGTTGTTCAGGTGTGTTCGGAAGTTGGACAAGGGAAACCATTGAAATATGACCCACGTTTTCAGCAACCTTATGAGTGGTGCGTTCCTTCAAAGAAATTTGATGCGATATCTGGAATATCGTACAAACTGACCGCTGATGCCTTGTTTACGTAGCACATGCAGTTAAAGAGGACCTTCATAGGCGGATGATCCGGCTGGGATTCGGTTGAATCTCACATCAACGCGAACCTAATTTATGAATGAGGATATCTAGGGAATTCCGTTCAACTTAGGGTTAAGCAGAATGTAGGGTTGACGGGAATACAACGACTACACCCACTTGATGCGTCCCAAGGAGGGCGAAACATGCAGTTTGCTGTCGGAGAGTGTTCCGTCAGCAGGACCCATATTTATTAACTCGGCTCTGTTGATCTAACCATAAGTGGTAAGCGTCAGACAGGGCGAAACTTGATGCAAACATGATCCAAGTTTCATGCTTTCATTAATACGTCGAAGTGTTCTAGGATGTTCGCAAGCGTAGTTAAAGTGATCCTCAAAAGATGTACCCGTCGGCTGAAAAGTTGCACAGATATCTTGCATCCAGTAGTCCTGTGCTTTCTGTTGTAGATCTCAACATCAGAACTCACGTCTTCCATTCCAGGTCAGTAGTTTTGTTTCCGGTTTCTAAAAAGTTCAAGCTAGGATGGCTTGCACGTAGCAATAGATATACTGTAACAGTAGCTGATGACAAAGCGCACGAGCTGCCCTTCTACCGTTGCTACAAGGGTAATTCTAGCTGGTATTTTGTAAGGGGTCATTGTGTTACGTAACCATTACATGATATGTAGCTACCGTAAGGACGCCGCTGCTTGACTGTCTACTACCATCTCCGCTCTGGACCGCTCAAATATGATAACCCCTACCAACTGACTGACTGTGCCATGATTTTTAGTTTCTAATATGCGGGCCGTGTAGCCCACCTTAGATGCGGAACAGGAAAGCCTGTTTAAAGGGCTGGATCCATTCTAACTGACGGCATGGTCTTTGGTGAAACAATGGATGAATGACGATGACTCATCAATCACTTTCAGGTAACAGGTAGATGATATGAAGAAATCTAAGCACCCTTTCTGAAACTACATCAATCCTATCTACATCTAAAAAGCTTGTTGTTTTACCCACGGACTATCCAGGCATCTGAATTCAGAGAAGCTGCTGGTGAAATATTTAGCCGGCCGAAGAATATCACGTGGTTGATCGATGTCAAAAGTTCGATGAACTCATACCTAAGCCTGTTGATGCAACAGGTCGAGTGAACGGGAAGCCGTAACCAATTACGAATGTTTAAGGTCGATTTTGTGCAACTTCCGGACTGATCTGACACATGAATTCTGATCAGTTGCTCAATTAATTTAACATTGATCACTTAATTTAATAACAATTAAAGATGAAAGTCCAATTGGGGTTTCGTAGATTGAACATACGGCTGTCGGAGAAAGAAATCAGGAAAACCAGAGTGGCCCATTACTTTCGCCCAGAATAAGCTTCTAGGAAGAGTCGGGTATCTTTCTCAGGTAGAAATCAACATTCCGTAGTAGTGCAACGCTCTGCTGATAAATTATTTTGGTCAGGCTAAGTCCAGATGAAAGTTGCAAACTTTAGAATGTCTTTCCGCGTTCAGCCACTCGTGAACTCATTTAGAAAATCTGAAAATTGGTGTGGACGCTCTGATGGGTAGCACTGAAAAGAAAGGCCTTCAGTTCGGAGGCACCTACTGAGCGACACGGATTAGCCGATCACAAGCTGTTGAATATGAAAGTGAACCTTCCATTTGCGCAGAGTATTTGAAAAGTGAACATTCCTCTCAGGCTTTCTTTAAATGTCGAACAATAATGAACGAGCACCGCAAAGAGGTATCATAATTCCTGCACCAATTTTCCATCAGAAACGGAAGGCACTTCGACACCCGACCAGATGCTACTCACATGTTTCATCAGAAGTATACGCATTTGAACCATGCCTCAGAATTCGACCGGATGTTTATGCGGTCCGCTCCTCAAAAGCCACAGAACGGAATGGTCAGGAAAACGACTGCTCTACACCTACCCTGTGGAACCCTATAAGTACAAAAATAGTTTGTATGATCAGGCTTTTAACGATCGGACCACACCTTCATTATCTAAATAATCATCCGGTAGAATTCCAGGTGCATGCCGCGGTATTTATCAAGTGCTCTCAGAAGACCGATAAATATTTAATTGAGACACTCTGACAGTTCACGAACTACCTGAATAACTTAACAGCCGGTTGGATAAATAAACTGGACAGCTTAGTTCATCAACGGAGTAAGACGTATTCCCATATGATCAGACTAGCTTGGCTTTGTCGTTGATTTGTTCGCTGAGCTGGACAATTCCGTTGCAAACGTTTGATCACCAACCGAGGTGACATCACCAGTGCGTTGTTAGAGAGCTTAGTGGACCGTAGCGAGGTGTCGGTGTTTATGCGTTGAGTGGTGTTGTGTGTGTGTGTGTGTGTGTGTGTGTGTGTTTCGCTGAGCTGGACAATTCCGTTGCAAACGTTTGATCACCAACCGAGGTGACATCACCAGTGCGTTGTTAGAGAGCTTAGTGGACCGTAGCGAGGTGTCGGTGTTTATGCGTTGAGTGGTGTTGTGTGTGTGGTTGTGTGTGTGTGTGTGTGTTAATATACGTGCTGCCAGCCGGGGCTGATCTTCGATCACGATTAGTTGTTCGGTTGGTTGGTTCCATTGGTTGTTCTGCCATTATGTGTTCTGATTGATCGATGACCACTTGACGTTTGAGCCTGGCCTCCCATGCCCTCGTGCTCTGATCGATGCTAAAGTAACCTCTGTATTTGACCCCTCTGGGTTCCGGCTTGTGACTTTTGTTGGTCCGACTCCAAGGAGTTCTTTGATTCTTGACTCGTGAATCCGATATTTGGCTCGCGTTGAGTATTCCGGTGGAGGACTTGGTCCTTAGCACTTAGTGGTGCGTAAATTGGGTCCAGTTCAATGCATCGGTTGATAGAATCAGCAGTGGAGTCCCATGCTTCCAGAAATTCCTCTCCGTGTCTCGTGTCTCCGTATACCAAAATTTTCACGTTTTCCAGATTGAATTTGTGACCTTCTTGGTCTTCGTGTATAGATATCAAAGATAGAGGGTCAAGCCCCCTGACGGCCGCATTTGGTTCGTTTATTCATGTGCATAATTTCCTCCGAGCTTGTCCAAAGTAGAATTTGTTACCGTTTATTTGGTACGTCACATGTTCCTCTTGGTTTTGCCTCGGTTGTCCTTCTGTCTGGAGATCAGTTTCCTCAACGTCGCATTCGGTCTGTGGGCCACGACGATTCCTCCCCTGGTCAATAATCTGGTTGTGAGTTCAGATATATTCTGGATGTAAGTTAAAACGATCCGTCTGATCGCTTATTCTCTCTGTTACTGCTGCTGACAGCTTTTCTCCTTCAAGCTTCGCTTGATAAAATTCCTTAAATGTTAATCATTCTGGAATACTCTGGATAGAAGTTTTTCCTTCTTCCGTAATTCTTTGGTGCTGCGATGCGCCTCTGCTCTCTTGAACCGGGTGTGGACGCAGCTCTTCTTGTGGTTCACTGGATGCTTACTGTTGTAGTTTTGGATCTGATCCGTGGGTGTCTATTTGAGTCGGATCAACAAAGGTCACAAACCGGAACCCAGAGAGGTCAAAGACAGAGTTTACTCCAGTATTGTTCAGAACACGGGGACATAGGAGGCTCAAAGGTCATGTGGTCATCGACCAATCAGGACACAGGATGGTAGAGCTACCTACCACCCCCCCCCAAAAAAAATCATCGGTGAACGAAACTACGGCAGCTACAACCACTGTACGACGAGTACGCGGTTATTGCAGCTGACAATGATGATGTTGATGATGGATGGTAGAGCGACCAGTGGAGCCGACAGACTGAACAACTAATCGTGATCGAAAGTCAACCCCGGCTGGCAGCACGTATATTAACACACACACACACACACACATACACACACACACACAAAACACCACTCAGGTTACAACCACCGACAAATAGCTCCGCTCCACTAAGACCTCTAATAACGCACTGATGATGTCACCTCGGTTGGTGATGAAACGTCTGCAACGGAATTGCCCAGCTCAGCGAACAATTCAACGACCATCTATGCTGCTCGAGCTACCAACATTCTGATCTATAGCTACCTAAGGTAACCCAATAGAAAATATTGCCCCACGAATGTGGGTTACCGTGTTCGCTTGTATTCAATGGCTGATAGCCGAAAATGGACATTCTCTCGTCCGCAATGAGCACTCGTTTAGTAATACACGCCGTTGTCCATTTTAGTTTCGTTCCACTTGGACGATCTCCTCTACCGTACGTCTTCGACCCACAAAACTACAGAGCCGC
>NW_008751710.1:711797-713301 GCF_000715545.1 Opisthorchis viverrini
TATATATATATATATATATGCCCCTTTTCTGCATCCCACGCAGCGATCTTTTCAGGGGCATTTGGTGACGTTCTGCAATAGATCAGCAAGACATGGCAAAGTAATTTTTAATGGGCATCACTCTCTGGTCCGAGCGACTCAACCGGAAAAATCACCATACCTATGTGAAATCGTACTCACAGTTTGCCACGTGATGCTCATGCCTATATATGTCCCAGATGATTCACGGAATTGACACGCGTAATGCAGCTTTGGGTGTGAGATCGAATGCTTGGCTGTCATGCTCATCTCAACCTGGAAGTCTGCTCAAAAGTTCTTGGTGTAATGCACTGGTACCCCGGCTGCCAAACTGCAAAGATTGAAAGACCGAGCTAGATGTACTATCCCAGTTGCCAATATCGTGAAATTATTCGTTTGTGCATCACGTCAACGGTTCGCCGCAAATGGCCTAGAAGTTTTCGCTACTAAGATAACCTTTCAACTATGAAAATCCTACGATAATTGGGTCAACTGAAATATCCTGAGGTTACTTTTCGCAAGGTTATCAAAGTGTCAGATTAGAAGTCTGACTCATGCACGATTGGACTTAAAAATTGTGATTCTTCTTTTGTCTTCACTCTCTGAGTTTATGCTCACTCAGAATCTGATGGGTTCAAACGGCTGAGTTGTTCCCCTTTATATCTACTACTCAATTCTACTTTGTCGGATTGACAGAACGACAGCCAGAAACTGGGAGCTACTTGGGAGCTACTTGAATGGAGAAACTGAGTTGAAATCACCAGAAAGTCGTGTATGGCGACGGGGTGTGCTTACAAGTGTGAGCCCCAGTTTGAACGGATTCTACACCCTCGTACTCGACTTCTGAGATTAGTACCATTGCAAATTACACAAACTTATCGTATCCGGTCAGCTTGATCGGACTGAGCAAAGCTCCAGAACGCAATTGATCCTGTAAAGTGTGCCAGTGGATTGTATTATGCTCAAGCTAGTGAACGAAACTCAGGTCCGAACTCAGTCAATAAACAAAATGAAGTTTCCTTGGCGTATCATCTGGGTTTCCGAGAAAATACCTCATTGGCTTATCATTTGGGGGTGGTATTATATTAACCTGTATATTCAACACTAAGCATTCAGTTTTCGTCGAGAAAATGGTTAGGAATTAATACATAAACAGCTCTTTGTTATTTCAGAGGGGCCCTATGATTTGCTCATGCCTGCCACAATAGAAAAGTAGGCGAACTGAACATCAATCGACCAGTTTCAGAGGTCCTGTGCTCCTGTCCGGCTAAAAATGTCAGAAGTGCTCTGAATTTGGGCATTATACCAAAGGCGAGGCCTTTCACCATAAAATGGTCCCTACACCTAGTCCAACCCAGCTCTGGAAGGCCAAGCCGATTGGGGATTGACTGCTACGAAAAGACAAACATTTAATTATGTATCAAATATAATATAATAAATATAATAAATATAATATAATAAATATAATATAATATAATATAATATA
>NW_008751710.1:713431-740142 GCF_000715545.1 Opisthorchis viverrini
AGGTATCTTTAAAATTCTCCATTTTGCCGTTTGAATATTCCTAACTGATAGATTGATTGACTGGCCGACTACTTGGTTGATTGGTTTATTGATTGGCTGATCGATCGATTGATTGTTTGACTATAGTATGTAGGTAAGAAATCGGCTTATGTATGTATGTATGTATGTATGTATGTAAGTATGTATGTATGTATGTATGTATGTATGTATGTATGTATGTATGTATGTATGTATGTATGTATGTATGTATGTATGTATGTATGTATGTATGTATGTATGTATGTATGTATGTATGTATGTATGTATGTATGTATGTATGTATGTATGTATGTATGTATGTATGTATGTATGTATGTATGTATGGATGGATGGATGGATGTATGGATGGATGGATGTATCGATGGATGGATGTATGGATGGATATATTGATAGGACGGGAAACTTGGTGCCGGTTTATTTATCGGGCAACTCATCCAGTAACCTAACAGCTGAGTAATTGTCCTAACTGCTGATCGAAGAGAACTTTGACTTACGGGGATCGGTGCGCAGGAGATAATAAAATTCAAGTGTGTCTCAGAGAAAAGGTGGCTGGTTCAGTGGCGAAAACACACTTGGGCCCAGTCAAGAACGGTCACGTTCTGTAACATCTTCTGCCGTGACAGAAACGGAAAAAAGTTGTCTTTCAAAGATATTTTGCTTGTAGGCGTATCACACTACTTATAAGGTTGCTGAAAACTGTTGGACATCATGAGCGAGTGAGTCAACAGGAATTTATGTAAGTCCTCCCTTGAAAATTGAATTGATATGCAAATGAGTCTATCTGTTCAATGTTTCGTTCACACTCAGCCGAACCATGTTTTTGCAACCAAGGTGATTTCTTCACGGCGGTGTCGTCTTGTATTTTTGGATTCTCGACACATATTTAAAGTTGTTTTCTTCGGATGCGTACGTGCTGCGGTGAAAAAGGCACAGTTGAAATATTTTTTCACTGTCATATCCAGATGAACCTAAACGGTCAGTGTGTCTGTGTCAAATCTACCCCACACCGTTATCAGAGAAATCGATAATAAAATACTGATTGACCTCCAGTTGTAAGGCGGGAACATTTCTGTTTTTAGCGTCTTTTTCAAATGGTTGTTAGCCAGCCTACGGTACTCGGTGATAGCACTTATTTTAGTTTGAATTGCACTTAAACACGTCATTCAGCTATAGCATTCTTTCGTTGCCTAGCTGCCATGCCACCCAAAGGAAGCACGAGAGCTGGGATACTGTTAGGTTGCCCAAGCCTAGACAGGGGAAGTCGAGAGGCAAAACCGGACTCGAACCACGGACCTTTCAATCGGTGGATTCGTGCGATCCACCTCGCCCCCCTCCCCCATTTAAACACGTATCCCCCTCATAAGCTGCACAAAGCTTTCGAGGCATCATATTAGTCATCGTCAGGGTCACTAGGTTCTTCCACCCTTCGCAGTTTTTCACAGTATGTTTGTGCTCTGTATGAAGTTCATGCATTATTTTTGAGCATTCACTAGAGGGTGCATATTTACGTTGCGTGAACAGCGTGTAAACTGGCCAATCGCTACATGGTTCCTTCAAAGTGGATAGGTCAAAACTGATCCCCAGGTGCAAACCATACTGTATTAGACTGCTTGTGCATAAAGCACATTTGAGTCCAAATGAATCCTCGCTGAGACTACACTTTGGCAGGATGTGGAAAACTCCTGGATTTCTGTGATCTCTATAACAGCTCACCAAGAGAAGCTAACCACCAGGGGCGTTTGTTTAAGGAGCTCTCTTATGAGCTATTTTCTCGGTAACATGAGACTGTGTATGACCCCGAGACAGCTCAGTGGTTGAGAAACGGAGTGGTTGAGAAACCTGAAGGTCCGTAGTTCGAACCCAGGAAGCTCGTCTGCTCGACTGTCAACGCTGATTTGTTGTCTTCGATGATGATGATTGTGATGAACGGCATTAAAGTCGATGGTTGAGGCCTGTTGGGTGTTCCGATGCGGCACGACTACACATTACATGCCCAGTTGGAAGAAGTGGGTCCGTTCGACGCACTCCGTCTCGAGATTCTGACTCAAAATATGCGACCAAAATGCAGTGTAACACGGTGGTGTTACGTTCTGGAACCTCCAATACATTTCGACCATCTCCAATCCGTCAAGTAATGGATATAGCAGTGTTCTTGTGAACTATCCCCACCGCGGACAACCGGAAGGTCCGTGGTTCGAACCCGGGCATCTCGTCTGCTCCCGTCTAGGCTTGTGCAACCTGACAGTAGCTCAGCCCTCGTGTTTTATCCCCATGGCATGGAAGCTAAGCACCATGAAACCACGTTTAATGCCCCATGTTTGGTTCATTGGGTTGTGCTTGAAACTGGTAAAGGGCTAAACTGTAAACCCACGGAGAATCCACTGTTTTCTCAAGAGATTGGACTCTACTTCAAACTTTGTAGTGCAACATTTGAATAAATCTTATGATTTCAGATCATAACATGTTCGACAGGGACTATTTTCCAATACCGTTCTGTGTTGAACTGCCTAGAACCTCCATGGCCTCGGTTAAACTGGCCCTGTCTTTACACACACACACACGCACACACAAGTTTGTCGTATATGCATACTGAAACTGGCGTAAAATATCCATGTGAACGCTCTGAAGAGTAAGACGGGGCATCACAAAACCCATATATTTACCTAGTGTACTCTTGCAGAGGAAATCGCACTTTTTACGTCTACCATGTATACAAGATGCTGGTACAATGATCCACTGTGCTTTCAGTAGAATGCACTTACACTTTTGGATATGACATTCCGAATCTTCTGTCGAATTGGTTGAAAAACCATTGTTGATATCTATCAACGTTGCTTACTGTCGAATTGAACAGACAAATGCCTGACTATTTGCTATGGGTCTAACATGAGCACAGTAAACGCGTCTTTCACTTGAGACCATAACCATTTTCCAAAAGAACTTGTCACCCTGGAACCCCTTACATCACTGGTTATATAAAACACGATTTGATATCGGATAGTCCTGTTTTTGGGTTACTGGAAGCATCTTACGAGAAAATCACTGAAGGGGTACCGGTTTGCCTATCAAGAAGAACCCGAAATTCTTTCCTCATCTCAAATGTGGTTTTCTTCTCTTCAAAAAACGGCCATCAGTTAAGAATGAAGCGAACTACCCCGAGACGGTTGCACCTAGAGCTGATTGACTAATCGTTTTCTTTCACAGGCACACTTCTTTCCCTCCCTGGCTCTCATTTGACGTTGAACGCTGAACTGTTGTTTGAAATAGAGCACGTCAACAGCAAATACTCTCATTTGCATACGAATTGGATTTTGACGGATGACTCAGATTAATTCCAGGTGAATCTTTCAGCCAATTTGAGTTCGTATAGAAGGCGGGGTTAACTGACGTCACGTCAACAGCAGATACTCTCATTTGCATACGCATTGGATTTTGACGGGTGACTCAGATGAATTTCAGGTGAATCTTTCAGCCAATTTAAGTTCGTATAGAAGGCGGGGTTAACTGACGGGAAACTAGAGGACCGCGTTTACCTGATGAACTTGAGTAGGAAGGTGAAAACCAGTGGTGGGTTTTCGAGGACTTTTCAGCGACTTTATGAGTAGTGTGTCACGTCTAGACAATGTTTAGTTTGTTAGCCATCCAGTGGGGATACCAACAGGTCTACTCGCAATATTCTTCTATTCGCCACAAAGCGAGCCCCACTAGCGTCATTTAAGATGACTACCATCGTAGGCAGCTTACATTATCCCACTATTTTTATGGTACAGAACACCTGTCTCGGATCTCTTCGTTCAAGAACCCCTTTAGGCATAGTGATTAGATTTCGTCCCCTTTCGTGCAGACATCATCAGTGGACCTAACTGCTTACTTCATCTTCCGTAGCATGTGGCGCACTGATGATATCGCCCGGAATGGAAGTGAAAAGCATGCAAGCCGATTTCCATGCTCGGTGAACAGATTACCACCTAAAACAACAAAGAAATAAAGCTTCCGACCTTCAAGAGTGAGTAGGCTAGACGTGGGTGACCTTGGGTTCCAGCAGTTGGTTATCGATGCAAAGATTTAGGGACCTCGCCAGAGGTCAAGCCATTGGGAAGTGTTTACAATCACAGCGGTCTCTTTCAATGGGGAAATAGAAAGTGCAAAGCAACTCTCTGAACGTTGAAGCTTTGTACTGACTTAAGGCACGACGTATCAAACTTCCAAAGTCAGCCTGGGCACCGACTCAAGCTTCTGTAGACGCCGCGTGCCAAAATATTGGAAAGCGCCATCCATGACATTTGCTTCTGAATAGTAGTCATCTTAGCGAACTACTCTCATTTGCAAACCAATATGGTTTTGCGAGAGACTCACCAGCTGAATCTCTCGGTTATGCTGTGGTGGGCTGTCGAAGAATTTTCAGCAACCTTATGAGTAGTGTATCACGCCTACAATGGTCATCTTGTTCTGTTACCAATATTAGATTAGCCCACATAAAAAAAGGACAGTTACCTCGAAATTTGTTCATCGGCAATGTGATCACTTGTCAGTAGAGGCGATTGCTTTACTACAGGATCGATGCGCTTGAATTGTCACGCGTGGATTGGATGACTTGCTAGGCTCAGTGAACACCCCTCTGAGAATAGTTACTATTCATAGTACAGTATCATTACGTAAAAAGCATGAATCGATGTCAGAGAAATCTTGCTGGTGTACACAAGGTTACAAGTCACATGGTCTAGTAGACCTTGGCAGACGGGACCAAAACTATCCACCTTTAAAATCGGTATATAAACATATTGCTTGAATATTCCCATGGTTTGAAAAATTACACAGTGACGAACATTAATGTTTTCGAGATCTCGTCATCAGATCAGTACATATATAATGGTTAAAATAAGAGCGAAAAATGAAATACGCTACGAAGATTGGTTAGTGAAATGCAAAAAACGTGGAGACACGAACGACTGGTTGTTTGCCCCCCCCCCATTTCGCATCTAGTTGGATGCTGTGAGACAGTGAAGAGGGCTGTTGAGTGACTTGGCCGGTTGATTCGTGTCACACGACCAAGGCAGACTCAGCGTTCGTACGAAACGTTTTTGACAGCACAGTACCGGGTTTCGCAGGCGTCTAGCGAGTGCCTCGGCCGTTGTCAAGCAACGTCGTTGAATAGATACTGGTAGTCGATTTGGCACGCGGTAAATGATTTGAAATGACTCATTTAGCATGACTACGTGCCCGGTGCCAATTAGGTGGGATGCGATTGAGCTCCTGGCTGAACTGTTGAGGTTAGTGGTATTCCGGTAAGAAAGGTGCTCACGTATTCTCTTAGAAAGTTGCCGTGTCGTGCGCCCAACATACTCCGCCGAACAACAGCAGGAGAAAGAATATACAACCATATTCTTGGTGAGGACTGGCATCTTGTCTTTGAGGTTTAAGTTGAACAAAGGGTTTGTTGTGAACCAAGACCGCAGAGTTCCAGCCGGAAACGTGCGTTGTAAGGATTGAAACAAGCGGCGATTGACTATGTCCGCCAACAGGTCGCCTTTATACGGTAGACTCAAGTATATTGGCTTCTTTCCAACGGTCGTGATAGGCGGTTGGATAGGGCGATCGGACATATTCTTGGTTATAAACCTCTCCGGATAACCATTGGCTCGGAGCACGTTAGCAATGTGCTGCAGTTCGGAGTCCAGTGTATCAGCAGAGCAAATACGTTTTGCTCGGTTCGTTAAAGTTTGAATCAGGGTTCGTTTTCGCCTCAGTGGCACAAAGCTCAGGAAGTTTGTGTACTGTCCCGTCCACGTGGGCTTTCTGTAGACAGATCTCTGAATTGACCCCGTGGAGAGTCTGATTAACTTAACGTCCAAAAAGTGGAAAGCGTTGTCACTTTCAGTTTCAAAAGTGAATTGAATAGAGGAATGTGCTCCGTTGAAGTTGGTCAGGAGAGCAACTCTTTCGGAACGGTTTGGTACTACCATAAAAATATCATCTACGTACCTTCGATAAAAGTGCGTGCGTCTGATCTCCCCATTCAATCGGTCAAGCCCCAGTTTGCCCATAAAAATGTCACTCAACAAAGGGCCAAGAGGAGAACCAACCCATACTCCATCGATTTGTCGGTAGAGTGTAGTGTTCAATTGGAATTGTATGTTGAAAGTACACCGAAGGAGTAGTTCTTTTAATGAGGTGGTGGGGATTGGGAGTGTCAAATCTGATGAGTCAATGTAATCACAGATAAAATCTATAGTCTCCAAGAGTGGGACGTTGGTAAAAAGGGAAGTTACGTCAGCCAATATGCGTTGGCGTACGCGTTCTAAAATCTCGACCAACCATTGGACAGTTGCGTGATATGGGGAATTGCACATATCCAAAATCGGCCTCAACGGAACATCTTTCTTGTGAATCTTAGGCAATCCATAAAGTCGCGTGATTGTGGTACCGGCAGGTTTCAGCTGTTGGAATAAGACTTCATAAATCAAACCTTCATTCTTCAGGCGCTTCAAACAGTTTGTTAGTTTTGTCTCAATTGCTTGAGTCTGGTCTTTGGCCTTTTGCTCGTTATTGAATTTTGAAGTGTCATTCAAGATCTGTATCATCTTTCTGAGATAGTCATCCCTGTTCATAAGTACTATTCCAGCTCCTTTGTCGGGCTTTGTTAGCAGTAAATCACTCCTCGTTCGTAAGGCTTTCAATGCGTCTAGGTGTTTCTTTGTGAGAGGACTGTTGTGAACCAACCTGGCGTGACTATATTGATAGCTGCAATTGACCAAATCGGATTTGAGGCGGTCTAAGTTGGCCATTGAAGTCGGGAACAGGCCAGAAGTCTGGTCAAATGGGTTCTCGAATTGCACCTCGATTGCTAATTTGTCATCTCTACGGCGCGGGCAGCAGAATTTTGGCCCTAGTGATAGGACCTCCAAAAGCGTTTCATCGATAACAAAGCTGGACGTTATCAGGTATGCTATGAACACCACAATGTGTGCAGTTTTAAATAAGACAGCTTCTGGAACGCTGTCGTGTGTCTCAGTTCCTAACCATGGAAACTGGACCTTTTCCAGTTTAGCGGCTTCGCTAACAAGGTTGAACCGAACAGACGATATACGTTGGCGTGTTTCCTCCACCCTCGTCATGGGGGGACCGCGATTCTATCGCAATCCGATTAAGCACATCCTTTATCTGCGCCCCAACGGTTAGATGTTTCATTTCTCATTATCCCGAGCGGACTGTCCGGTTAATTGTCGGCGTGGTTTTGGTGACCTTGTCATTGGTGAACAAAGCATGGTTTGTTTTGTCCTGTTACCATTGGTAGTCCCGCTCTAGCTTGCTCAGACCAAATCATCACTATAGACAACCGCCGCGGTTTTGCAACTGTTCTAGAGTTAACTTAGAATTATCGGATAATTGCTTTCCTATTGAGTTGACCTGTACTGTTGCTGCATTGCAGCCTATATCGGCTGGATGTCTTTTCCTCAGTTAGGGTATGAGTACTACTCATATGGTGAGTCCAGTGATTTTCTTTTTCAGCTGAGTTTTGTAAAACATCCAAAATTCGACAGACAATCGCTTCAAGATGAAAGCAATTCCTGAGGAAGGATAAATGGATGTTTCAGAAAGCAGAAAAGGGCGTCTTGGATAGACTGTTCTTTATTTGCAAGCGGTTTTTAGATGCACTATGAAATGAGCGACGTTTTGGGTGATTTCTAATTTAGAAATTTGCACCTAAAGAACATGGTGAAAGGAACAACCGTTTGCATCGAATTTTCCTGTAATATAAACCTTCCGTATAGAGTCTTACATCATAAACAAAAGATTCCAGGTGAGTCTCCCGTCAAAACCAAATTGGAACTCAGACGAGTGTATGAGTTTAATCTTCTAATCAAGACAGCAACAAACAAAATACTGACGCTATCGGACCGCGTCAGGTGATCTGTGAACGCTGCTCATCGCTGGGTATGATCCATATCCTAAAACTGGGATACAAGCCAGTATGGGACAAGATTTCGTGAGTTTATGGGTGTGCAAGGCGACACTATTTGGTCAGCGTATGCTTGAACTTTGAAGTGAGTTCCTGACAACTTTCGGACTATCTGTTGCCTTTTTGGATAAGATCCATGGTTTATGAGAACTCTATGAACCGGGTTTGAAATACCCGAGGGCATGTATACCTTGTTATGGAAAGTATATATATTTTCGACAGTTAAGGAAGCAGATACGGAATGAAGGAACACTTGGACAGCTATTCAAAACACTGATTTTAGCCACGTTTTGGAGAGAATTCTGAACTAAGAAAGACATATTCTGGACGGATACTTTTCGTTAGGGAGGACGGTAGTTCTAGCGAGCAGCTTTTGCGACCAGACAGCTTGTTCTTGTGATGCTTCCCAAACACGTGAACATGTGTCTCCTGAGGGTTCCGCTAATGGTTACCGACTACGACAGGCGGTGCAGTTTTCTTGAGACTGAAGATGTCTTGGTTGGAATCATTCTTTTCGAATCATTAGATTCAGTCAGGCGCTCTAAATCCTAGACTTCTCCCTAAGTGATTTTGGTTAGTCCAAGCTGAGCAGTCTGAAACAAGATTCGAGCTATACCAGAATTAGAGCTGGCCAGAAGTGTGCATCTTTGGTGGAGTCATTTTAAGCTCTTTTTACTCAGAGAGCCCAACGTCGGATTAAAATCAATAAACCAAAAACACCTTGGAGTCAGATTAACAAACGGAAACACAAAGAGGTCAAAGATAGAGGTCATTCCAGCACTGACCCTGAGCGGGGAGGCTAAGCTAAAAGGTCACGTGGTCATCGACCAGTCAGGACACAGGATAAGAGACCGACCAATGGGATTGAACAACAACTTGTGATCGAAGGTCATCTCGGCTAGCAGCATGTACATTTACACCCACGCGACACTATTCATCGCACGCTGATGAGATCAGCTCAAGTGGTGATGCAACGTTTGCAATCAGATTGCCCAGTTCAGCGAACAAACCAGCGACCATTTTACACAGAAGTAATAGGTGGCATTTGAATAGGGTTCGAAAACTTCACCTGGTAATACAACATATGTGAATCATGCAGTGAACGCCGTTTGTAATGGGACCGCGATCGTTCACTGATCTTCATCACAACTTTGAAGGGAATCCACCCGCACAAACCTCCATATGTAGTTTACCTTATGAACATATAGTGTGATATCTCGAATATCATGAAGCGGCCTGTGTGCAGCACATTCAGTTGTAGAATATCATAAACGAGAGATTCTCGAAAACAGTCCAATTTGGGTTCAAGTAGAACATAAGGTTGACGGGAACTCGGGGACTGCGCCTACCTGATGAGCCCCAAGAAGGGCGAAACCGGTCGTGGGCTGTCAAACAGTTTTCCTTTATGAAAATACTTCCATATATGTTTATCCACAGCTTCACAATGTTTAGCTGTTGTCAGTCCCTCATAACACTCGGATGTGCCTGGATTCGAACCTCGAACATTTGACACGCGATAAGAGCGTAACGTCACCAGCGCACACTGAACTCATCCAAACTGTCATGTCTGAACAAGGGGGAGGTGTTTGATACTGAGCGGTGCGATTGATTTGTTCAGTGCCTCAAACGAGCACTGTCCGATACTTTATTGCCGCTCTCTAATGCTGACCATTGTAAGTGAAATGAAGTCTCAGGCGCTTGACAGCAGCTTTATCTCAGAGATACATAATTAAGAGTGTGCAAAGGGGCAGAGGGACCTCTCATACTCCTTATTGGTCTTGGTAAGTATTCTCCCAAAACGCGGATTTCTAGGAGTGAAATAAATTATAGCCTGTTTTAGCTAAAAAAAAAGAGCCCTAAGTTCAAGTTTTCACAGGAATTCACTGGCAGACAACGAGTACAAATAAACCATACATCTAGCCCCCCCCCTCGTGGATCTACAATATCTGCAGGTTTACTTCTGTGTTCTCCAAGACGGCTGATGACTGTCAAAGTAGCACTGCTGAAGCTATTTTTGTTGTTGTGGTTGCATTCCTCTCGGAAAACGTCAGTAAACCCTGCTCACAGCCTCAAATGGAAAAGCATTGTACCAGTTAAATCAATCAGGAAACAGCGTGAATTGACGTCACAGACAAAACCTGACGACTCTCGTATGGTCGATTGGAAACAGGTTGGACACTACGGAACACCTGACCACGTAGTGGAGGTCACGAGAAACACAGCACGATATCACACGAAATAGGCGTGTGTGAATTAGCCAAAACACTGTTAATGAGACCACTGATCGTCCCGTGAGATGTTAGTTTCAGTCCGGTCGTTAGTCTGCAATCACCTGAACGAGTGGTGATCATTAGCTCAGGGATAGTTCACTGGCGAAGGCGCGAACTTACTGGTGGGAAAACTTATGGTTCGAACCCAACCTCGGCACCTCGACTGCTCCTGTCTAGGCTTGGACAACCTGGCAGTTGGTCAGCCCTTGTACTCCTTTCGGATAGCATGAGAGCCTTGCACCGAAACGTGTGGTTGTATGAAACTTGGTGATTTCCCCAACACAGGGCAGAATCACGTTTGGCTTTCCATATAGTTCCAAATGTCCCCCCCCCCCCAGATGTTCCGGGGTCATTTTGATGTGAGATGGAAAGTCAGTTCCCGTTTTCCATGTCTTGGGCAAGCCTTGTACAAAATTTTGTGCTCTATCCAAATGCTTGTTTAGTTTTCAGCATCGCCACTGGCAACTGAGTGTCCCTCCGTCCGGATGACTCTGCCTCCCCTCCGAACAAGCACACAATATTCGGCTTCTGTGAGACGTAATTTGTGTGTAATCAATGACACCAGTGTAAGCTGATCGGCCACCGCACACAGGACGTAACTTCTACAGTTGTGAAAAGCTGATTGATAGGGAAGTTAATGGGAAAGTACCAAGATGGTAGTCTTGATTACTGAAGAGTAGTATCCGTTTGCTTGAGACCACACGACCAATCTAAATACATATCCGTATTCATTGGCCAAACGGTGAGCAGATGTTTTACGATAGATCAAACCAA
The DNA here is from genome assembly GCF_000715545.1 of Opisthorchis viverrini. Lineage (NCBI taxonomy): Eukaryota > Metazoa > Platyhelminthes > Trematoda > Opisthorchiida > Opisthorchiidae > Opisthorchis > Opisthorchis viverrini. Next base: position 724,475 of record NW_008751710.1, read on the forward strand.
CTTCGGCATAACACTGCTCGATGAACAAATCGAATTTTTCCAAAATAGGTGACATCAGTAGGGGTAGCCAACTTACATCTCACTGACAGTATGAACATATCCACCTATCGAAACCGCACAGCACGACCGGTGAAAAACAAATGTCCCAAAAACAGTGCATTTCGTCTGGTTTTGGACTGTTTTCTGTTTGCCTGCTTGCCGGACTGACTCACTCGCCTCTGCAATCCAGGATGCAATGAGTCAGCTGATTTTAACACATTCTAGATCAGGACTGTACAGAAGGAGACGCGGGGGTAGGTTGATTCACACGATAAAACTGCTCTCTTCCTGTCCTCTCCATAGGTGGTCGGGCGAATGAGACCAGCGGAAGCCCGAAAATGTAGTTCAGAGGGCTTCGATTCGGGTTGGAAGCAAACCACCAAATGTGAATTAGGTTTTCGGACAGTGCGGAGAGGGCCATAGCACGTTTGTATCGAACGTCCCCGAAATACAAGCTCCCCTGCTCCCTCCTTTCGGTTTACTTTTGAAAGTGACAACTAATTGGACGTTAAATTAGTCAAACTATCTACTAGTTCAATTCGGAGAGCTGTCTACAGAGAACCCACGTGAACGGGACAGTAAACAAACTTCCACAGTTCTGCACCACTGAGGCAGAAACGGATACTGATTTGCAGATTTGTTAGCAAAGCTAAATCCAGTATTTGCCACCTGGGTTGAAAAAAGTTTCATTTTTTGTTAGTTTAGTGAAGGCGCAATAATAATTGTTCGACTGTAACACCCTTTCGGTGTCTAGCTATACCATTCCACCTGAAGGACGCGAGAGGGCTGAGATACTGCCAGGTTGCCCAAGCCTTGAGAGGAGCAGTCGAGATGCCCGGGGGTTCGGCTTGAACTACGGACCTGCTGGTCAGTAATTTCGCGCCTTAAGCACTGAGTCATATCGAGCAGCTGGAGACAACTATAAAGCATTCGACAGAACTCAGAATTTCTCACAACGAAACCTTATGCTTACTGGAATGCGACGATAAACAATACAAGAATACTGATGCCTTCCTTTGGCGTCAACTTGACCCGGAATATCACGAAAGGTAGGAAATTTGAACACAGCTTAAGGTTTGAAAATAACGTTATGGCAAGCGGTCAGGCGTGAACGGACGTAAGCGCACCTTCAGTGGCGACACGCGGACACCGCCGCGGTAGTGAATACACAGTGAGCACTATCCAAGAGGGTGTGGCGGAGTGAACTAATTGGAAAAACTGCCCCAGGACAGGTGCGGGAACGAATCGAATCGGGTGGATACAGAAGTTCAAAGGTGAAAGAAAATCGATCAAACTGACATAGTCTACCTTCACACTCTCTGGAAGGTCGTGATTCCGCGGTTGGGAATCACTGTTTCCAGGTGACACACAAGTGCTAAATCAGACAGTATCTGTAGGCAAATTTTAGCCGTGCTGTTTGCTAATATGATATACAAGAAGAAACCTCAAACGTATAGACACAAGGAGGCCCTTTCGTGAACGGATAACTAAATTCAGCCTTATTAGAGATGGATATTAGTCTTCAGCGCTAGCTTTCAGTACAACGGTGGTTGATTTGCCGGCCTACAGTTAAAGTCACTTGAGAATTTTTCTCGATCTAACACTACTTACAAGTTTACTGAAAACAGCCGAAAACCGGTTTTACTACTCTGGGGAAAAAGTAAGTAGACGACTTTCATGAACTCTCAACAAGTTTGTTAGTGGAAGACTCGAATGAGGCGCAGCTGAATTGCTCGTTTACTACAACGGAAAGTGCTGCATCAAGGAAGCTTGGTGCTTCGCTTGGCAGGACAGTCGAACACAGAATTTTATTGGCATATCACTCTGTTTCCCGCCACTATTAAGCAACTCCCATGAAACTCCAGTGGAGAGTTTCGAACCCATGGGCTTCCGGCCAGTGGTTGGACATTTAACCGTTTCGTCACAAGCGGCTGAACGGCAGTGGGATTAGCTGTCACACAGCAAACAGCACCATTCAGGCTTCAACAACGGAAGCCACATCACGTGATCGAGTATTGATTGGCTCCTCGTTTGAGGACTCCTCAGAAGGAGGTTTCACTCATCTTGTAAAGTTTTTCTTCATCTGGTGTGAAGATATTCGTGTATTTTTCAACTGAAATTCTGTCGCGCAAGCAAATTCAGTCTGTGCTATAAAGCCGAGAAGCACTGTACAACTGTTTTGATCCTCATTGGGAACCACGAGGACTGTAAATTTCACGAGTATCAGCCACACCTCTTGTTCACAGAAGCCACTTCAAGTTTCATTTGGAACGGTCCTCGAAACACAGTACCGTAAATTCACCATCTGGGTGATTCTCAAGCTTTGCAAATGGTAATTTCCCTTGCATTATTCCTGGAATAGTAAGGTAAAAATCGTATAGTGAATTTACATTATTCGTCGGTTTGTGCTCACGTGAATACACACCTGACCTTGGGGTGAAATCGAGACAGTTATGTCCATTGCGATCGTTACTGAATTTCACAGCTTTCCTCACTTTTCAGTTGAATTCATCTGTTGGTTTGAAAGCGTGGCTTGCAACCCATTGCAGTAACCGGTGTTGGTCAAAGCGAATTACCCATAGAATAAGTCAGAAAGCAAGATTTTTGTTACAAAGAGCGAACAGCCTTTAAAACATGAGTGAAGGTGTATTCGTAATGCCCTACTAATGAGGTTGCTGAAAATTCTTCGACAGCCCACAACCGGTTTCACCCTTCTTGGGGCTCACCAGGTAGGCGATGAGTGTGTAAATGAGTGTATTTCGCTAATTTTGTGTAATTTGGTTTCAAATAGAACGTAAGGTCGACGGAAACTCGGGGACTGCACCCACCTGATGAGCCCCAAAAAGGGAAAAACCAGTCGTGGGCTGTCGACGGTTTTTCAGCAACCTATGAGTAGTGCACTACGAATAAACAAGTATCGCGATATCTCGAATATCGTAGCGACTGAAACATGAGACGGCCTGGTGCAGCACACTCAGTGGCCTGGAAACACCACAAACGAGAGATTCAGCCGGGCTCCAGGTGAGTCCCTCGCAAAACCAAATTTGTTTGCAACAGTGAAAGTACCGAAAAAACGGAACATTGTTTTTCTCTCGTTGGACAGTTTGTCTCCATAAAGTACTGGAAAGCCCAACGGTCTGGTACTTCGAGCTGCAGATGGATACCATCATTCGTCATCTGTAGTTGCTTTCAGTTATTTTGTGGTTTTACACCTCTAAACATCCAGCATTTTGATGCTTATTTCCATACTTTGCTTGACTCAGGGTACTATTCAGACAATCTTTCGAGCCATGGTTGTACCGTCATACACATATTTGTGTGTGTGTGTGTGTGTGTGTGTGCGTAAATCGGAGTTCGTGCGATGCAACCCAACTGACCTTGAATAAAGTATTTCCCTCACGCCTATTCCTGGATGGCCCAATTTGTACGTTTCTATATCACACCCGTTTGGTTGACTGGGAGTGCCTTAGATCACTTAACCTGGGTTGCAGTTTTGAACAGGTTTACCAAGGGTTAGATACTTCACTGAGCACTTTCAACAGTAACGTGTGGAAGACACTCTGGAATTTATCCTGTGTGAATAGTACTTCATCCTATTCCACTGGAGTACTTTCAAGTAAAAAAAAATCGCCCATGCCAAGTTCGTGAAACAAGCGTATCAACAAACAGGCGTCCTTGAATAGTATTACTGTCAGAGATGTGAGATTTCATAAAATAAGTACAGAATGCCCGATACCTACTTAGACACTTGGACTCCACCGAAATCGCAGTAGGAAAGCCGTGAAGCACCCAGACTAGAAAAGCCAGCTTTCGATTGAATGCTCAAACAGTCGATCAATTTCCCAACGACCGACGATGATAAGTGTTCATAGAAGCACGGCCGAGGATGATGGGTGTTCACTCAACGTCGATCAGGGAGCCTGGATCGACGCCAAAAGTGTGCGAGGCCCCTTGTAACTTTTGCACTCGCTTGTCCGCAATAAAGCTGTCGTGTTCCTTGTTGGTCAGTCTAAGGCACTGGGCCGGGGACAGCAGTTGCTGCGCCCTAAATCAGGCTCTCGAACATGGTAGAAACAGGATAGAACAGGTTTGTTAATCCAGAGGGTTTGAAGAACTCACAGAGAGAACATTCGCATCGAATTCAGTCAGAACGAAGGCGCAATGTGGTATATACACCCCGAAGGTTCACTGGGAGTCTCACCGGAAGGGAGCTAGGGTGGCTTAAGGCGATAACTTTCGGGTTGATACTGAAGGTACTTCGAACTGTCTGGTTACGGGTTTAGCAGCACACATGGTGCTGTATGCTCGTATGACGTGTTCCCCGAGTTTTTTGGGCAAATAAGCGAAATATTTTGATCTTGTAAAGGCGTGATTTCTGCTACGAGGAGAATTGTCCGTCTATTCGCGTCCATCCGTGCTGAAATGCTGTCCAGGAGTGACCGAGATTCAATGGTCATAACTGATGTTCGGTGTTCGACAGCGATGTTTTCGCGGACCTGTGAATTTCCAACCTCATGCCCGATGCCATGATGTAGTTCTTACCATGGGTTTCAACGCCTGTAATCGCCGTCGTGTAAAGTTCCTTAGACAGCAACTCCCGGTGAAGGGAAGAAGGCCCTCATTGCGGAGCTATTCACTAGGAAACACCAACGAAACAGTTACAGACTATTGGACACTGAAGCAAAACTCTCATGTGCATCTTGTTTATAAAAATTGAGCACCCGCCTTCTTCTAGAACTCATCTTCCTGAACTTTCCTGAATACTTACTGACTATCACTCGGACGTAAACGAATGCTACAAAGCAACTCCACGAATTCCTTAGTAAATCTTACTTTTCGATAGACACGAAGTGGATTTACGAGAGAACCACATACTACTCGCATGCCTCATCAGTAGTATCCACGTTACACCGGTATAACCGTAGTAGCTGAGCCATCCGTTATTGCGACACCCGACCAACTGAGTCATGCTTAGGGCTTATCATCTCCAAACATCATCCCGTATCGGACATGACTGCTATCCTTCTCAGCTGCCTTCATACTCCACGAGTTGTCAGTCGAGGCCGGTTGAAAACGATAAGAGTGCGACTATGAGGTCAACCTAGAAAGTTTGATCAGAACTACGAGAATAGATGGTTAAAGCGATTTAGCCATTCTTCAGTGGCCCATTTAAAACTTCATGGTAACAGCAATGAAGAAGAAAAGTAAAAACATGCAATTTAGACTGGGATCATAGACTTTCGGAGTTGATATATTTTGGAAATATAAAGCTGGTTGTCAGTTTCCCCGAATATCAGTGTCTGAGGTGTTCATTTGTGTAACCAGAGGATGATGAATGGTCGATGGTCAGGAGTCGTCTTGACATTGATAGCATAGAGTTCTGGGTATTTAACTGGAATAATACTATCAATAGTAATAATATTGGTAATAACAACGGTAATTCAGCTGAAACAACTTTTTAGTAATTAGCTGTCGTGCAAATCGATGGAAGTACGAAGATCGAGAGACTTCCAGTTTCCTAGAAAGGAGCGATCGAAAAGCCAGGATTTGATCTGAACCACGGACATTCTGGCCAACAGCTTCGTGCTTTAAAAAATGACAGTTTGGTGTTTTGTCATCAAATAATTTGGAATATTTTCACCCACTCTTGGAAAGTTATGACGGCCTATGTTACCGAAGTAAGTGTCACAGCCGCTGCAAGCTAACCTGGGGCATCATCATCAGTACGCATATCACGAAAATCCAGTTGGGAGTTTCGAACTCATAACCTTCCTGCCAGTGGTTCATGATTTAACGATTCGGTCACGAGCCGTTGAACCGGAGGGTGATTGGCTCTCACCCAAACAAGGCATAACACCGCTCAACCACAGATACCACATCACGTGGTCACTGATCGATCGGCTCCTCGAGTGATGACATCTCTCTTTCACGAACTTCCCCTCCCAGTGTGACCCATCAAGGGTGCAAGCGTTTCCTGCTTTGCGGAATAGTGCTCTAGACGAGCTGTGTCTACAAACCACAGATGAAGAACTTGAAAATGAATCTAATGGTGTGTCAGCTATGGTATGCCCCCAAGAACCAAATTACCGCCAATGCCTTCTTCGCACGAAACGGCACTTTCGTAGTGACCCTAACTGTGGCAAATTTTTATTCGGTTCGACCATGACTGTGCTTGGTGAATGAAGTTGGTTGTATTTTAGGATACATCCCCGTATGAGTCGACTCTTCATTTTGATGACTATCGAATTCATGAACTCAGACGGCAGCGCGTCTACAGAGACATTCTGACACAACGACTAGTGGAATCGCTTCATTCTCAGTCCTGTCGAACCAGAACAATGATTTATCTTGAATGAAATGACTCAGAAGGTTGGTAAAAACTCCTTGACAGCCTAAAACAGGTTTCATCTTTCTTGGGACTCATCAGGTAGTCTCAGTTCGGAAGCTTCCGTCCGCGTTCTATTTGAACCCAAATCGTACGAAATTTGAAACATACACTCGTTTGCACACCAGTTTGGTTTGCGCCGGTGACAGTCGTCCACCCGTCCTAGGGGACTCATTCTGATAAAACCCACCAAAAGGGGAGGCACTGGGCTCGAGTTTCTCCTGGCATATCGTCGGCCTTGCGGGAGTTTTGAACTCCCCACGCGAAACAAGCTTGTTACCAGCGATCCACCAGGTCGTGCTGGAAGCATCTGAGTCCTCGCGTCTGAACAGGCGAACATGTTCACACTTTAGTGATGTGACCCGACTGTTCGAACGTCAACGCAACCAACTGTACTAGTTGTGCCGATCGGCTGACTCGCCTGTCGGGAGTTCCCAGTGGGGTAGCGCCACAGACGCCTGATACCTGCAGGACAATTTTAGATTGGTTGTTTAGTGATGTGATTAGTTGACCCGACTGTTCGAACGTCAACGCAACCAACTGTACTAGTTGTGCCGATCGGCTGACTCGCCTGTCGGGAGTTCCCAGTGGGGTAGCGCCACAGACGCCTGATACCTGCAGGACAATTTTAGATTGGTTGTTGGTGGTTTTGGGACTTGTAGAATTCACGCTCACATCATTCTCAGTTGAACAATCGTCCTCCTGTCGAATGACTCATCTCACCTAGGCAAGAAACGGTATACGTTTCGATCACACAGATATCCTGATTGCATTCAGCTTGATAACTCAGTCATCCAACCAACGAATAGAAGAACACTTCAACCTGTTCGGTATATGCCACTTCAAAATCGTACATAAGATAGAACAAATCACCCACTAATTTACTTTGGGTACACCTAAACAAAAGGCGTCAAAACAGATGAACCTGGTTCAATACGCACACACGCCACAGTATCGATTTTCTGCCACACAGGTTTGACTCATAAACACTCACACACACCGTATGTGTCAGGCCTGGTGACTGGGGTGATGCAATGGCGTTGTGCGCGATCGATGTGCACTCAGTTAACGTACAGGCAGAACGTACAGGCAGACATGCATACGCACACACGCACAATGGGTCAAGAGGCTCGTTTTTTTTTCTCTCTCTCTCTCTGGATGCATATCTAATGTCAGTTTTAACGCACAATAGGAGCGGTGCGCACGACTCACAGAGTGTTTGTTCGCATTTAGGCTAATCGATTGTAAGCCGCAGCAAAAAAATACAAGTAAACCTACGGTGTTTTGTAGATCTCATTTGAAGAAGTGCTAAACAGTTGATGATCATGATGATGATGTGTCCGGCTTTTCGGACAGTGCGTAAGACTGGCCAATATGCACAGAAGATCAATCCATCTATCGCACTGCTGTCATGGCGTGACAGAATTAATCATGGTCGTGGAGACCAAATACCTACTCCCGCACCAGAGGTTGTTTCTGGACATGTTGAAATGCCGCTGCCGTTCACACATACTTCCGTAAACTGGATGATTAAGACCGTGTTGGTGACCTCGTGCAGAGGTGGGTGACTCATGGAACGTACTCTGGTTGCCAAAATGAAAACCACCCATCGACCAGAAGAAAAAAAACAAGTAATGACTCACGGTGCAGTGACAAATGCCCTGACTGGTGTTTACGTGGCTGTGGGATTTCGTTTCCTGTCCGGTGAGTCACAGCAAAGCAGACTCACCCTCATGAATGTTGAAGGTGTAGACTAATCGTTCCAAAGTGTACGGAGAAAAAAACCAAAACAGTTGGAGGATTCTTCAAGATTCAGTATCGTTGTAAGTGTCACACGTTCAAGGGCTTTTTAAGGACATGGCGATATGCTTCCTCAGAAGGATTCAGATATGGCCAGGAAAATTGTGGCCTGACGTTTCACGTACCACTATCAGCCATTGGGCTATACTGGCGCGTTTCACTCTGACACCCACAGAGTACCAGGTTGGTCAGTGGATGGATGTTTGACAAACACAGCCTTTTGGTCGGGGGGTAGGAACACGCACAGCTATCTGTGGAGCTAATCTATGCTAGAAAGCCTTATTGGGAATCATCAGCAGTGCGCATCTCACGACATCCAGGCCAGTAGTATGAACACTCAACCGTTCGGCCACGAGGGGCTGGTCAGCAGTGTGATTAATTCGCACTTAGACGGGATATGGCGCCGCTCATCCTTTAGTCACAGGATCTGCATCACGCGGTCATACGTGTTGACTGTCTCCTCGGGCAACGATTTCTCACATTGAAGTTTCACTCATCGGGTAAAGTTTATTGTTCCACCGAGCTACTTATAGATTGTCAGTAATGTGAGGAGATTAGAGTGGAAATTTCGTTCTGTAAGTGAAGCCATCGATCTGTTCCTCAAAAATTAGTACTACGGTAGTAGTATGCAGGCACCCAGCCTCTGGCTTGCGGTCAGGCTTTTAAGCTAAAGGCTTCGGTTTATGACTGTACTTTATCTGTTCCTCAAAAATTAGTAGTACGGTAGTAGTATGCAGGTACCCAGCCGCTGGCTTGCGGTCAGGCTTTTGAGCTAAAGGCTTCGGGTGATGACTGTACTTTTCCTTGCGTCTAGGTGTGGGCGCCATGACAGTATTCCATCTGGCGTAAAACAGTGATATTCACAACCACCATTACTCTCGTGACACATCGGCCGTTGCGTTGTGCCATCAGCCGGGTCGCTTTACTTGCTGCGCACAATAAGGCGAGTAAGCGAAACAGGTTAGTGCTGACGCATCCTTTTTTTTTACACTTTTACGTATTTCCTCTCCACCTCAGGTTGAATACTCTCTCCACAGGTCCCAGCACTAAGTCTGACCGCTGTGTTCACCATGCGTCAAGCTCAGCCGCAGCTTCTGTGCATCAGACTTCGAAGTGTTTTGGTCTAATTATCTACCTTTAATGTTGGCTCACTGAAGCAAGCAGGGAACAGTTGGCCCTTGCTGGATTCCCTATGCTGTCTGTCGGAGATAAGGATCCATGAAACAAGTACCGTAATCAAACTGAGTGCCCCCTGTCCCAGGTCCCAGCCACGAACCTTCGGCGGTGTGGAGACCACTGCAACTGGACAGACCGGTGGTGAGTATTGTGTTGAGTTACCGAGCGAAAGCGTCTATACTTGATAGGATACCCGTTGATAGATACCTCTCTTTCGTTTGGCAACGCTTTTATCAATCTGGAGTACGCGGACGATATTACCCTCATCTTTGGGTGCGAAGCACAAGTTCTATTAAATGAACTGCCCACCACTTTACAATCAAAGTGTTAAGTAGTGTGGTGTGGGGTCTGTGAACATCCCCCTTACAATTCAAGGAGAAGCACTGAAGGTGGTGGAGAATTTTACACACCGCGCTAGTTGTGCTAGCTCCAACGGAAGTGTGCCTGATAAAGTCAGTGCCCGAAACTCAAAGACCATATCATCTGGTCTCAGGGTGTCGCATGTACCGTGCTACGGTAGGGGTTGTATCACTGTATGGTTGCGAGATATGGCCTTCAGGCTTCTGACTGCCAAAGTCTTAGAAATGCTGTTCAACTCCGTTGGCGTCAACCAATTCGTAACGAGATAATTAGAAAAGAATTACTTCAGTCGTGGAAAACATCTAGCATCATCAACTGCGGTCCATGTGCTACAAAGAGTTTAGGTGTTTTTGGAGCGGCCCACCTTCCAGGTTGGGTCTTCCGCGACCCAACGCACTTGACTGCAAGAAATGGCGGCAAATTGCTGTCAGTGCTATCAGTTTCCTTCCTAGATTGTCTGATTGACCTCTTGGAGGTGTAGGCAGCTCAGAGTTAGGCAAACTTTGTGGTTTTACGGCAGTAAAGTCTTAGTCTGAATACTTATATTGCTGTATCAACAGATGGTGACGATCATGGTGATGACCTTTGTGGTTAAACCGTGAAAAATTTCGAGGACTAGCGCTCTACTGTGGATGAGTTCGGTTCGAGCAGTCTACCAATGGGACGGTGTCAGGGCGCGCCCAGACACAAGAAAAAGCACATGTGCAGAGAGTGACGCATCCCCAAGGTCACCATCGGTACGACGCGTCCGGAAAGTAGGTGAGTCGGCGGCTGGCACCAAACACGGCTTAGCAACAGATGACCAGCGTAGTGGGCCTGAGAATGTTCACGACCGGAACCCCACCATTGGCTGTACGGAACGAACAAGTGAACGACCATATTTGACCAATTAGTCATCCTATATATTTACGCAATACAGCCGTGTCCTCAGTTCTCTGTCTTCGGCCTATCGCGTAGTCTGGCAGGCTCAGGGCAGGTGTAACCAATAGCTCGGCCACCCGCAAGATATAACAGACCTGTCAATGTCTCTGTCGTGCCTGTGATCTGAACTCCTCAAAAGTCTGTATCACCGACATGAGGACTTTCCTTTGTGACATATTCTCGTGGAGAGTGGAAGACACTTTTGAGGGGTCATAAGCACTACAATCAAGAATTGATCGTCCAGCCGTAACACCCGGTGCTTAGCTGCCATACTTCCTGAAGTAAGCATCAAGGCTGATATACTGCTAGGTTTCCCAAGCCTAGACAGAAGCAGTCAAGATATTTAGGTTGGGTTTGAACCACAGAACATCCGGTCTGTGAATTCGTGCCTTAAACAAATCTTGAGCCCTGAGAAATCGTAAGTCTTTCCTCTTTATTAATGGAGCTACTCACAAGGTCGCTGAAAACTCTTCGACAGCCCATGACCGGTTTCGCCCTTCTTGGAGCTCATCAGGTAGGCACAGTCCCCGAGTTTCCCTCGACCTTATGTTCTAAGTGACAACCAAATTGAGTTCCTCTTTCGTTCGAAGAAGATGTTCTCCCTAGGCCCGGTCCCCTCGAGGTGGAGGGCTGAGTCCAGTCGATGTCATGGAGTCGGACAGCACCCGTGACATGTCTCGCCAGAATGCAAGTGGCGGCAGTAAATTCGCGACAAGCGTTCAAAGTCAAACCAGAGCCAAGATAGTGAAAAGAGGAACTCGTTCCAGTTTACAAATGCGATTTCTATGTGTAGTGACATGATATTTTCTAAATTTGATGCCTACATTATGAGCCGGAAATGGAAAAAAAGAACGGCAAAACTCTCCTCTCACATAAATTGTAGCAATCACTGAACTTCAGAGAAGATTACCTACTTGCTGGTAATCCGTTTGTCCACAAATTCATGTGACTATGTTCAAAGACCACCTAGGTAGAGAAAATAGTTAGCTGATGGTATCAGGATTTCATCGAACCCTCGGATGATGCCATTTTTTGTTCAAACCCCCCAGAAGATGGTCACTTCTCCTAAATGAACCAGTGTTGACTAGACTATTAATAAAACCCTCCGACCAACCACTTTTCTGCGATCTTAATTCTCGGTGTTCTGTAGGATAGATTTTTTTTCAAAATCTTATTTGTGAAAAGTCGACAAAAAGCCAAGAAGTTGATCACCGACCGCTGAGTTTCAGAGAGCCGGACAATGTGGACGACCACACTGGCCCTTAGTTACAGCAAAATCTACAAAGAAAGACGATCTAGGCATCAAATCGGGTGGTACACCTGAGTTTTGATGAATAGGATCAAGAACATTTGAAAGTTCGCAAAAGCGTTCAAAATTATTGACGGAGTATCACGCTAGCACAAAGAAGCTTGTGCAGTATCGCTTACCGTTTGTATGCCAATCATTCCCTATGATGTCAGTTGGTGCAGTATTGACTGTGACGCAATCGATTTACCGAGAGATTCGCCGTTCAACCTACTCACCCCCCTCGCATCCCACATTCTCGTCTTTAAGAAACTTTACGTGAATGGCTACACTAGGATTCTTGCTCAGAAGTCCCATAAGTACTCAACAATCTTTTTTCCACGTACGGAACTTAGAGTCACGCTTAGGAAGCAGTGGGTTCGAAAGTCTACGGGACTATTTACAAAAAAGTGAGTAAAATTCTTCACATTCGTGCGGTCAACAAGTGCGCAAGTCTGTCACTGACCGGAAAAGAGCAGCGTGGAGACCCGCACATCAGACAACGGCCAGCAGAATGTTGCCTCGGTAGTAAGGGTTGCAGTCGCCCCTTTCGAGGTCATTCCCGTGATTTGGTTTGGCCGAATGATCGCACGGAAATCACAACACAGAAAGTCAGAGTGAGCCCAGCAAACGGAGCACAAACACGCTTGGGCTAGTGGGTTAGTTAGTATACTAGTTTCCTGTCCCATAAGGTTGCCGATAGGCCACTCAAACGATCAACCAGCGATGGGTGACAGCGCTCGAATGTTTGCGCGTGTCCTACAGGGAACATCAACCGATCATGCAACCGATTCGAGGTCAGAATTGCCCCTTGACGAACGTTAAAACTAAACTTAATTTGGGAGGCCGGTTTATGCGGCCAACAACCCGCTGTCTCAATAACAAGTTTCTTGCGTAAATATCAATCCAAATAATCTGGACGGCATAGAAGTACTGGGAAGGTACTTCATGCCTGTTAAGTTCCATCCTCGGTTGCTACCACTACTAAAACTTTGTTAGTAGTCGGACATTATATGACTTTTCCGTCAGACAATTTTTCACCATGGCCGGTGTGCGCCTGTGGGTGTCTGTGAGTTGTTTCATTTACCACCTTGTTGAACGAATAGAAAAACGCATTTTGACAACGAAACTTATTGAGGGGAGAAAGTGGGAGCCAGTGTGATACAAAGTGGAATATTTTGGCTGTTCTAGCGTTTCCAGCAATGCTATCGTCCCGCGGAGAGTCCACTTAAACGGACCGACAGGAAAGAATCTTCACCAGGCAAGGCGTGGTCGCCTAAAGAAATTACAAGTGGCAAAAGAAAGTTCATCTGAACAGTCTCTTTTGAACGTGGTCACTCCAGAAAGGGAGTCTGTAATGTGTAACTACCCAGTCATCCATGTACTTGACTGTTCAGCTCAGAGCCGCTAACTGGATCACGAGACTTGTCTTTTTTCATACTCAAACCATGTCACATTAACCTGACGCATCGGACACCGATTGTCTGCACCGTCTAGTGAGCGTAGCCACTACTCACATGCTGGCGCGCCCACGTACACGCAAACGGACCTACATATAGGGAAACCGAACACAGTCGACACGCACAGAATCGCGCGCACGCAGGGAGCAGAGTCAGCCAAACACTCTAAGTCCACGGACAATTATGGAGTTACGTGTAGCAGCCAAACTGCGGAGAAAACACGATCCCATCGACTGGACTTTCACCAAGGGTCTCTCACATACGATAAGTTCCCTTTTGACTTGCTCCACATTGTATATTGCCTTTATTTTATACATGCTGCAAATCACTTCTGTAAACCACTGTCAACCACAGTTAACCACGACAGATGGCAGAATATGATGCATCTTGCTGGGATACGTCAAGTCAATGTACATCGATTGAAGATGTGTGGGCTTATGACCACCGGCATCAAAAAATAAATCGATGAAACTACTGAGCAACCTTGTAAGTAGTTTCCTTCATGAAAATATACTGCAATATCTCGAATATCGTGCCAACTGGAACATCAGGCAGCCTGTGTGCAGCACATTCAGTTGAAGAACATCATAAACGAGAAATTCAACCGAGTCTGTCGTGACAACCAAATTGATTTGAAAATGAATGTAGTTGTCGAATGTTTAATGCCATTGGGAACAGCCTGGACAAACAGAGTTTTGCCGGTCCGGTAAAGTAAACACGCGATCATTCTAGTCCTCCTTCTCCTCACTATCGTCATCACCTTCGTGGACAGAAGTATCGGTTTCGTAGACAACAACGTCAGTTGCAACACAAATGTTTCAGTCGCACACAACCACAAAGTTCGTTTAATTGCCTCGAACGACTCAGTGTGGAAAATGAGAGTAGACAGGGAAGTGACCTGGTGTACTATCCTACCGTAATCCATTCGAAGCTGTTGCACCTATAAATGTTCAAGCAGAACACCTGAACAGAAACTGACAGTGCGAACGCTACTGACATCGAACAGCTACATCAATTTTTTGTGAACTCAAGCGAACAATAGGAGACGCACGAACAGCATTGAAACTTTCGTAATATCTGTGCCTTTATGTCAGATCACAAGTTGTCCATCCCATGATTTCCGTCAATCTTCTAAGTATCTTTTTACTGACTTGTTGACGCCATTCAATAACAGCAAAGCTTCCAAGACACCAGCGTTATCTACCTGCAACGATACCAAGAAGCAGCCCGTTTAGTATCTTGGTAGATGAAACCTAGGAGACTTGGTGACATTGATTCTTTGACCACAAGAGGAGCAAAGCTGCGGACATGTCTTCTGAGAATCTCGCAGTGACTTCGTCATGCACGTTTCTGCCACAATTAGTTTGTCCTTTAGGGGGTGTACAACTCTGCGCAACCTCTAGGGCTGCATTTTGCACTGCGCAGACCACGTTCAAGAACTGCACATTCTGAAGTAAGAGTTTTGAAATATAATCGCCAGAGTAAGTTCCGGGACGCCGATTGTTGAGAAATCGTGGTTAGCAGGGGAAGCTAAACGCTCCACTGAAGTCAAACAACACCAATCTAGCGAGACGTTCGTACAGAACGTTTCCGCAACAACCGAAGGCGTGAGACTTTTCGGCCAGCGCATCCTCTGCTCACTCGATAACCTGCTTGAGACCTGGAGGGAGTGTTCTGTATAAAATGGATTGAGTAACAGGAAGTGGAGCCGAAGGAGATTGTTAACGCATTTTGAATTTTTCCCGCCCTAAAGTGATTGCAGCCATTGTCTGAGTACGGAGGCTTCTTATGGGGCATAACTTATTCGATAAAGCCCCACCTATCGTAAGAGTTATACGTGGCTTCGAAACATACTGCCGATTTGATGACAATTCCAACCTTCGTTAATCTCTGTGGCGAATCCGTTCGTTACACACCTACTTATCGATCTTGTGAGTAGTTAAAATTAAATAGGTAAAAGTTAAAGGAGGGAGTGATTTGGTGCGCTCAACCTGAGCAGCCCCGGCCGGAAATTACGGTTCTACGCTGCAAACCCAACGAACGTTTCAATCTGAGTCCCGAGAGATGAGATAAAGTTTAATAACAGCCAATTAATTTGCATCTCTTTGAAAATCGGACATGAAAGAGGAAAACTGGTGGCTCCGCCCAGGCTCGAACTGGGGACCTTCTGTGTGTTAGACAGACGTGATAACCACTACACCACGGAACCGTGGCTGGTGGACGTGACTATATATTCAGGAAT
>NW_008751710.1:740505-772902 GCF_000715545.1 Opisthorchis viverrini
GCCGTCTCGAGGATAAGCATTTTGGATCATTTACAGCTTTCCAATTAGGCGTGAGAGCAGTGAGAGATCACTGTTCAATAGTCCAGTGCCTCAATAGTAAGTTTTAAATGTCAAAATCGTTCAGACAGCCTTGCCGTCTTCAAGGGGGGCGTAAAAATAAGAACGGACGTCTAAAGTTACCGGGTACTTCTAAACCGATGGGAATAGGGAAACCATACTTTCAGTTCCAATGACCGCAACCGTGAATTCGTAATTACATGCAGCAAACTGAGAGGTAGACCACTTACTATTTGCCATAGACAGTATGGACTATGAATCATGTTCTCCGTTTTTAAAGAACTGTGCCATCACTCATCCCTTACTGAATGATGTCCGATTAGTCAACACTCCAAATCGATTAAACAAATTAGGCTTAAAGAAATCTGGTTGCCATCTATGGAGAGGCGACCCGAATAAGTTGACTAAGAGTGGTCTCTTTGAAAAGTGGCCCTCCTTGGAAGTGGTCCGACTCCCGAAAGAATAGTTTTAGAATGATCTTTCCAGAATATGATTTTTCTAGTCTAGGGGAGAGGAGATTTTACCATCGGTAAAGTGAGCTTTGATGTCCTGGGGGGGTTAGCCTAAGAACCTAGTTGCTCAGAAACGTGACCGACGTCAAGACATGCGTTTTCATGAATTCCACATGGTGATGAGGGATTCTGTGATTCGTACACTTTTTGCAGATACAGTTACCTCGTAATAGAGGGGCTACCCTCAGCTGAGGGGGGCGAATTGAGGAGGCAAACTTTGGAACCATCGCACCTCCGAGAGTAACTGTGGCTGTAACGTGATTGGCCAACTATTCCTTGCATGCTAGATGGCAAGACAAACCAGTTTTCAAGGCTTCCTTGTTTTCCATCACTTTGAGATGAATCTGTCTTCGGGATACCTGAGGTAGCATCTGTGGGGAGTTGGGTCATGGTATCCGCACAGTTTGTCCATTCAGCAAAAACTTAAGGGTAGAACGAAAGAGATCTTCATCTAGCGAATATACACTCATTTGCAAACTAATTTGGTTTTTCAAGAGACTCACCTGGAAACCAGCTGAATCTCTCGTTTGTGAAAACATCATAAACGAGGGTGTATATTCGCTAATTTCGTGCAACTTGCTTCCAAGTAGAACATAAGATTGACGGAAACCCGAGGACTGCGCCTACCTTATGAGCCCCCCAAAAAAGGGCGAAACCGGTCGTGGACTGTCGACGGATTTTCAGCAAACCTTATGATAGTACATCACAAAGATACAGATCTTTATCTACTTTGAAGGAATGGTCACTTGGGGACCTCCCGCAGTTTTAATGGTGACCTCGTCCTGTAAATTAAGACAGTCTACGCTGAAAAGCGAAGAAGCACTCCACAGTTGTTTCTTCCTTATTGTGAATCGTCAGTAGTACGCATCTCACGAAACTCAGAGAGTTTCGAACGCGCAAACATCCGGTCCTGGTTGAACACTTGACAGTTTGGCCACAAGCGGCTGATCGGCAGTGTGATTAGCTGTCACGTAGACAGTATATAGCACCACTCATCCTTAACTCCACCTCACACTGTTGATTCTCTGGTCTAACACATGCTTCTCAGATGTAAGTTTCACTCAACTAGTGAATTCCACTCTTTGTTCGCGTTGTCTAAGCCTTGCTGACAGTGTGGGATGATGAGGATTCCCCTCAGAAAAGGATGAAACAATTGTAAAGTGTTTTTCAGCATAGATGGGTTTATCTTACAGGACAAAATTTCCGTTGAAATTCACAGCTTCCCTCATACTACCAGCTTCCAGGTGTTTCACAGTGTATGTCTGCTTTCAGGATAGGAGGCTTTGTCGCCCAGGTGTTGACGACAAAAACACAACTGAATTCCTTTCAGAGGGGCTGGTAAACAATCGATGGATGTATTCCTGGACAGCGTTTGGCTTTTGACAGAAAAGCTTCGTCAATCAACATTAAAGATCGTGTATTAGGGCAAACGACAGATTTAATTGGTGCTGAATGTCACTCAGAGGTTACTGTTGGTTAGTGTGGAAGCTGCTGACAATTGAAATGGGGTCTCGAGCGCTGGTTCTCTCAGTTTAGAGTACTTTAGTCGAATATTCCTGTTGAGTGCTGCCCACAAATCTTTCTGATCTATGTGGGTTGGTAAGTACTAGAAAAATTTGACTAAGTGTCGGTCGGCAAATCCGATTCGGGCATCAGCCGTCCATCACATTACTGTTTCTGTTGGATTTCTCCTTGATTGGGAGTCTAACCGAAGATGGACATTACTAACCCATGCGATGGCCACGGCGCTGTTCCCATGCTGGCACAATCAGTAGATTCATCATCCAGGCCAACTTAATCAAACAACATGTTCCTGACCACTGTCTACCTAATCACGAAAGTGCTACCGGACTGTTCTTGGGAACCTGTTAATCCATGTCGAATTGTCAAATGAAACACGAGACGGCCTTTGTACAGCACAGTAAAAGTTGAGGAATACCGTAAGGGAGAAATTCAGTTGGGATTCTGTTAGGTTTCCATTGAAAACCAAAGTGGCAAGTGAATGAGTGAGTGTACTTCGTGGAAATCGGGTTTCTTTATGATCTGATTGCAACGTAATTAGGTTGATTATCAGAAGGTGAAGTCTCCATTGAAAACCAAATTGACAAGTGAATGAATGAGTGTACTTCGTGCAAATCGGGTTTCTTTATGATCTGGTTTCAACGTAATTAGATTGGTTATCAGAAGGTGAAAAGCACTAACAAATGTCTGTTTTATCAGAATGAGGATGATTACGAAAGTACGAAAGTACACTTGATAAAAACAAGAAGCGGATAAGCCAAAAAGTGATATATCGTTTGAGGAAAACTGTTGAGCTTTCCTGAGTGAAGTTCCGGACGCGGGACGTCTCCTCTCTGTAGTATAGCCGCCGTGCGTGTTCCGTATTCGCCCGTGGAGACTTGCGGAGCTTGTTTGACTTCCCATCCTGTGCGCGCGATTGTGTTTTTGGGCCGAGTTGCATGCCTATTTATTGTGTGTAGTGTGAAGAGAGGTGTGTTTATTCGTGTTTGATAATTGCATGAACATAAATACAAGTTGACCTGATGTGGTTGAAGTCTGGAGCGTGACGCAGATGGTAGTAGCGTAAACAAAAATGGATGAGAAATTGTGGTGTACCTACATGGGGTCGCCTAAACTTCCAAGCGGTACAGGAATTCTTACGTGATTTGAATGTGTTTTTACGCGTGATCTAGTGAGCGACCGCTACAGATTCAAGGTTGACGAAAACCTGGAGAGCGTGCCCACCTATAAAACTCCAAGAAGGGCGAAACCGGTCGTGAGCTGTCGAAGAGTTTTCAGCAACCTTATGAGTAGTATGTTGCGTCTAAACTGCAACTTATTATTCTTCCCCCATGAAATTGGTTCCAAGTGGCCGAATGTCGGCTATTAACAACCATTCAAATGAACACAAATGAGCAAAATGTTACAAACATTGAGGGTCC
Source organism: Opisthorchis viverrini (assembly GCF_000715545.1). Taxonomy (NCBI): domain Eukaryota; kingdom Metazoa; phylum Platyhelminthes; class Trematoda; order Opisthorchiida; family Opisthorchiidae; genus Opisthorchis; species Opisthorchis viverrini. The sequence goes on from NW_008751710.1 coordinate 744,017, forward strand.
ACTCGCTCACACCACCAGCAAGGAAATCGCACCTCTTTTTTACTTACTTCGTCTTCATCTTTCTACTTGCTCCACTTCGCAATCCTCTTTGTAAACATAAAAAAGGCATACTTAATTTCTCCATATTCGATAACGAAATGCATCCTCCAGTAGTTACCGTTCTGTCTACCTGACAGACCACAACTGTTGCTATTTCTAGCGGAAGATTTTGGAGAAGTTACGGAAGTCAACATCTTCACGCAAACCAGCTGAAAACTTGTAAGTAAATAGATCAAAACTGAACATGGGAATTTTGAAATCCCTGCAACTGTAACCATCTGTTTGGATGGGAAAACCTCTCAGATGTCGGAAGTTGGAAGTCATTACGGGGGCAGTAAGTCAACAAGTGACCGTGCGGTAGAAATTACGTGACTGAATAATGAGTGGCGCGGTATCAACCGCCCGTCGCCGAACGGTTAATCGAGCGAACTGCTAGCCGGGAAGCGGCAAAATGGCTCAATGGTTAGAGTGCGAATTTACTGACCGGAAGGTCCATGGTTCGAACCCAACCTCAACCTCGGCCTCTCGACTTCCTCTGCCTTGGCTTGGGCAACCTTGCAGTAACCTAGCCTTCGCGCTTCCTTCGGGTGGCATGGCAGCTAGGCACCGAAAGGGTGCTACAGCGGAGTGATTATATTCTTTGGCCCAGAGGCCGTGAGTTCAAAACTTTCCGAGCTTCGTGAAATACACAGTGCTAATTATCCTCAGTAAGGATGAGACAGCTGTACAGAAATTTTCGGCTCTTCAGGATAGACTGACTTTACTCACGGAATGAAACCTCAGGTGAAAATTTCAAAATCTCCTCACACTACCAACATTAAATCTACACCGACCTGACTACTAAAAACAGATTTGTTTTGCCTTATGTATCCAGCGGCCGGCACCGCCTTGCGAACAAACAAGGGCCTTGTTTTCAAGTCCTTCAGGAGGGGAAGCCGGTGCGTAGGAGTCTTCGGGTTGACCGATATAACGTTGGTGAGGGAGCGAGGAACCAACAGGCTACAGCGAGCTCCATCTAAGCCCATCTTCGTGCTCAGGGAGATGCTTTGGAGTTTAAAAAACACCAAAATAAGTAGCTTAGCGGAAGAATAAATTTACAAGTTGGGTGAAACTTCCAGCCAAGAAGTCATCACTCAAGGAGCCAGTCAGTAAGCGAGTACGTGAGGCGGTTTCCGGAATCGATGGATGAGTGGTGCCAGGCGCTGAGTGATAGGTACAACGCTGAGCAGTTGCTCGAGGCCCATCGGTGAAGTGTTGAACCACAGGCGAAAATGTCACGGGTTCGACACTCCGTACACTCTGAATTCGCATGATATGCACAATGCTGATGATTCCGGTTAGAACAGAGTAACCGTCCAGTGCTTCTCGGCGTTTCAGAGTGGACTCAGTTGAAAACACCAGAATAGTCAGATTCCGAACTATGCTAAAATAGCCGCATATATAAAAGTTTTACTGATGGTTCCTAGGATGACCATTAGTTGCAGTGCAGTCTGAGATCCACCACACACCATTCTGCATGAGAACAGGCCTCACTGATCAGATTTTTGTTCCCAGTTGCTTGAGTTTACAGGATGTGGAGGCTCTGAAAAATTCAAGCGAAAATTTCATTCTTCCTATCCCCATGGCGTCCGGTATTCAGGAAACGAACCCAAGAATCTTATATTATGGGAATTCGTTTGTAGCTAGGGTATGTGGTTTTTGTGCGGCAAACAATGTCGCATTTTTTCTGAAAATGATCTTGTACGGTACAAACCTCACAGTATGGTACCAACAGGCTCAAAGGGCCATGAACAAACTCGCCCATAAAACTAGGATAATTATGACCTCAGGTAATCCATTTTTATGAATTTTATGAAATCACTTCTGATCAAAAGACGTTTTTAAACAGTTATGCGTTAGCTAAATGCAAAGTGCCTCGTCTTTTCGCCTCATTTAGGTATGGTCCCCGTCGCCTGTATCGTATTACACAGTGAGTCGGAAAAACAGGTAATTAGTGGCACGGATGTTTTGTGTGCACGCGGCCAACTGGCCCGCTTTCGTGGCGGGTAAGCAAACATCTGAGTCATATATCCACTCAACCCACAACGCTCACGTGCTCGGATCAATCGGACACGCAGCCAATCAGCCACTCAAGTCACACGCCAGATCGATGGTGGAACGCCGAACGGACACTCACACGCGCAAACTCTCTGACACACCGAAGCAGCTACTACAAGAACATAGCCACAAGTCCAGGTTGTTTTAAGGTTTTCTCGTAAGACAATATTTATCACAGGTTTCCCATTACTTGACCTGTTTAAGTGGATAATTTCTGGATATTAATACCACGTTTCATTCACCTTTGGTCCATATATTTATAAAATAGTGTTAATCTACATGGGGTCGCCTAAACTTCCAAGCGGTACAGGAATTCTTACGTGATTTGAATGTGTTTTTACGCGTGATCTAGTGAGCGACCGCTACAGATTCAAGGTTGACGAAAACCTGGAGAGCGTGCCCACCTATAAAACTCCAAGAAGGGCGAAACCGGTCGTGAGCTGTCGAAGAGTTTTCAGCAACCTTATGAGTAGTATGTTGCGTCTAAACTGCAACTTATTATTCTTCCCCCATGAAATTGGTTCCAAGTGGCCGAATGTCGGCTATTAACAACCATTCAAATGAACACAAATGAGCAAAATGTTACAAACATTGAGGGTCCACTCGCTCACACCACCAGCAAGGAAATCGCACCTCTTGGTTACTTACTTCGTCTTCATCTTTCTACTTGCTCCACTTCGCAATCCTCTTGTAAACATGAAAAAAGACATACTTAATTTCTCCATATTCGATAACGAAATGCATCCTCCAGTAGTTACCGTTCTGTCTACCTGACAGACAACACCTGTTGCTATTTCTAGCGGAAGATTTTGGAGAAGTTACGGAAGTCAACATCTTCACGCAAACCAGCTGAAAACTTGTAAGTAAATAGATCAAAACTGAACATGGGAATTTTGAAATCCCTGCAACTGTAACCATCTGTTTGGATGGGAAAACCTCTCAGATGTCGGAAGTTGGAAGTCATTACGGGGGCAGTAAGTCAACAAGTGACCGTGCGGTAGAAATTACGTGACTGATTAATGAGTGGCGCGGTATCAACCGCCCGTCGCCGAACGGTTAATCGAGCGAACTGCTAGCCGGGAAGCGGCAAAATGGCTCAGTGGTTAGAGCGCGAATTTACTGACCGGAAGGTCCGTGGTTCGAACCCAACCTCAACCTCGGCCTCTCGACTTCCTCTGCCTTGGCTTGGGCAACCTTGCAGTATCCTAGCCTTCGCGCTTCCTTCGGGTGGCATGGCAGCTAGGCACCGAAAGGGTGCTACAGCGGAGTGATTATATTCTTTGGCCCAGAGGCCGTGAGTTCAAAACTTTCCGAGCTTCGTGAAATACACAGTGCTAATTATCCTCAGTAAGGATGAGACAGCTGTACAGAAATTTTCGGCTCTTCAGGATAGACTGACTTTACTCACGGAATGAAACCTCAGGTGAAAATTTCGAAATCTCCTCACACTACCAACATTAAATCTACACCCACCTGACTACTAAAAACAGATTTGTTTTGCCTTATGTATCCAGCGGCCGGCACCGCCTTGCGAACAAACAAGGGCCTTGTTTTCAAGTCCTTCAGGAGGGGAAGCCGGTGCGTAGGAGTCTTCGGGTTGACCGATATAACGTTGGTGAGGGAGCGAGGAACCAACAGGCTACAGCGAGCTCCATCTAAGCCCATCTTCGTGCTCAGGGAGATGCTTTGGAGTTTAAAAAACACCAAAATAAGTAGCTTAGCGGAAGAATAAATTTACAAGTTGGGTGAAACTTCCAGCCAAGAAGTCATCACTCAAGGAGCCAGTCAGTAAGCGAGTACGTGAGGCGGTTTCCGGAATCGATGGATGAGTGGTGCCAGGCGCTGAGTGATAGGTACAACGCTGAGCAGTTGCTCGAGGCCCATCGGTGAAGTGTTGAACCACAGGCGAAAATGTCACGGGTTCGACACTCCGTACACTCTGAATTCGCATGATATGCACAATGCTGATGATTCCGGTTAGAACAGAGTAACCGTCCAGTGCTTCTCGGCGTTTCAGAGTGGACTCAGTTGAAAACACCAGAATAGTCAGATTCCGAACTATGCTAAAATAGCCGCATATATAAAAGTTTTACTGATGGTTCCTAGGATGACCATTAGTTGCAGTGCAGTCTGAGATCCACCACACACCATTCTGCATGAGAACAGGCCTCACTGATCAGATTTTTGTTCCCAGTTGCTTGAGTTTACAGGATGTGGAGGCTCTGAAAAATTCAAGCGAAAATTTCATTCTTCCTATCCCCATGGCGTCCGGTATTCAGGAAACGAACCCAAGAATCTTATATTATGGGAATTCGTTTGTAGCTAGGGTATGTGGTTTTTGTGCGGCAAACAATGTCGCATTTTTTCTGAAAATGATCTTGTACGGTACAAACCTCACAGTATGGTACCAACAGGCTCAAAGGGCCATGAACAAACTCGCCCATAAAACTAGGATAATTATGACCTCAGGTAATCCATTTTTATGAATTTTATGAAATCAGTTCTGATCAAAAGACGTTTTTAAACAGTTATGCGTTAGCTAAATGCAAAGTGCCTCGTCTTTTCGCCTCATTTAGGTATGGTCCCCGTCGCCTGTATCGTATTACACAGTGAGTCGGAAAAACAGGTAATTAGTGGCACGGATGTTTTGTGTGCACGCGGCCAACTGGCCCGCTTTCGTGGCGGGTAAGCAAACATCTGAGTCATATATCCACTCAACCCACAACGCTCACGTGCTCGGATCAATCGGACACGCAGCCAATCAGCCACTCAAGTCACACGCCAGATCGATGGTGGAACGCCGAACGGACACTCACACGCGCAAACTCTCTGACACACCGAAGCAGCTACTACAAGAACATAGCCACAAGTCCAGGTTGTTTTAAGGTTTTCTCGTAAGACAATATTTATCACAGGTTTCCCATTACTTGACCTGTTTAAGTGGATAATTTCTGGATATTAATACCACGTTTCATTCACCTTTGGTCCATATATTTATAAAATAGTGTTAATAAATTTTAATTACTAATTAGATATATTAATTCATAAAACAAAACTAAATAATTAGTAATCAGTTAATATATTTATAAATTCTTAGTTAGTTAATACCCCCATTTCAAGTTACTTTCACTTATTACTGAAGCTGGTTGTAGCGTGGGGCGTCGAGAAGTCAGCGGTAATCGACGTTCGAGAGGGTGTAGCGACGGCACACGTTGGTTCTGAAATGTGCCGATATAGAGATTGGCATAAGTGAATCCACACGGCACACATTCGCACTGGTCGGGTGACGCAGGAGAGAAGGCCGAAGCGTGGCAAAAACACACGTGCATTCAACCGAAACCGAAACTGGAAGACGGGGGTACAAAGTCAGGTCAAGGTCAATCAGGGGGGGTGTACAAGAGGGTTACTCTTTCCTGCCCGGGGCTCGTGGTGGCTCGTCCGTGGTACCTGCAATAGGGAGAGGGAGAGGGAGAGGCACGTAAAAGCTTATATGAGAGATGTCAAGCAGATAAGTCGAGTGTCAAATGTGTTACATGGTCGTGATAAGGTTTTCCCGCTTTGAGCGGAATGACGGTTTGCGACACAGTGGAAGAGGCGCACGGTGCAACAAACTTTGGGAGTCATTGTACTGTTCCCAGAAAATTATTTGGAATCCTAATAAAAGCACCGTTTCATGCTTCTACCCATAGCGTCGGTGATTCATTTGACGTTGCAAAAATTAAGAAAGTTTACTTTGTCCAGCACCGTCGAGCTTAGCTTTTTCCTCCTAACCTTGCTGGAGCGTCTGCTAGAGTTTACGGTGGATTTTAATTGAAATACTCAAAAACTCCTGATAGGTTTTGTCACAAACTGAGAAACTACACAATGCCATTCGAGTCACCTCATGGATCTAATCGATAACCATCCTTCAGATACGGTTTAAATCTGTATTGTCCATGTTTGAACATTGCTACTAGATCAGCACTAATTAACGCCCACTGACAGGTTGAATTTTCCGTAGGAGCTGACCGCAAATACTGTGCAAAGCTGAACTTCAAAAATCAAATGTTTCAGATGCAGCACCCTTTCAGTGCTTAGCTGCCCTGTCAATGGAAAGGGGAACGAAGGCTGGGATATTACCAGGTTTCACAAGCCTAGACAGGACCGTCTGAGATTCTGAGGTTGGGTTCGAACCATGGACCTTCCGGTCCGTAAGTTGGTGCCTTAACCAATGAGTCAACTTGAGCCCAAAGCGGAAGCCCGTAGACCATGTAGCGGACGAGGTCCTTATCAGCGTGTTCGGATAAATTAACAAGCAAAGTAACCAATATAAATTCACAAAATCACAATAGGAAAGGAATGAGTAGCCAAATGGGGACTCACGAATGTGTAGATACAATAGTCCACTACACCGATCCAAATGCAGTAACTGGATGTGAAAGGAAATATTCACTTGTCGGAATTTCCCACAGATGGTTCCGCGTGCGTGATATATTCCACGGTAGGAAAAATATTCACGGCTAAAAATATCACAGGTATTTATTGTGACGTTCGACAGTTGACACAGGCACAGAGATTTGGTCCCACTGGTTCAGCAATCAGCAGACAGTTCAACGGAGCGTAAATACACTCGTTCAGCAAGAAGTCAGCAGATCGCACCGGAAAATTGTGTATTCGTAACATTAAAACAAACGTCATGATACAACGTGAACGACAGTTACAAAGTGTGATTTAAGTTCAGGAAGAATGGTAAATGTGACAACGGATTACATACACTACAACCACCAGCAACAAAACTGATCGTTTGGTCTTCAAACAAGCCTCAGTTATCCATCGAACGGCGCGAGACCCTCTCCATTCGAAACACATCACCAACAAGAATGCAGCCTATTGACTAGAATTTACGTAAATCATGCTGAAAAGTGGCTTATGCAATGTTCATTAGCAATCATGGGGACCATATCAGTGCATGGCTGAATGGACAATTACCTATTAACCCCCTGTGCTTAGTTACTTGATAATAGCCATTGATGTGATTGGCTGGTTAAGAAAAATAGCTTTATTGTTATTTCTTTGAGCAGAAGACGGATAAGGTGCCAACTCGACAACACACTGGCGATGCCCCACGACGAAATGTCTGCAATTGAATTACGAAGCTTGGTAAACAGATTCACAGCCATGCGATCATCAACTAATTAACGCACCCGAGACACCGATATTTCGATATATACCCGGGAGAAAGCCATTTCTTGCAGAACCAAGAATGGAAGAAATGGATGGTAAGCGATCATGGAAAACCCGATCTTTCAACCCAGCTGGTCAGGATTACTGCTGTTGTGGCAGGGGACCCACGGTGGCCAGAGTCACGTGAGAGACCTGTTTTACCATTCACGCTTCCTTGTAAACAGACCACAACTGGTCTAACTGGACAAAAAATCTCAATCGATTTTTACACCAGAATGACATGTGATCAGCTCTCATATTCTGTTATGCACATAAGGTAAGGTGTGTTCCATCGTGAAAGAGCCTAGATCTGTATTGCCCGAGATATGCGACGGTCCGATTGTTTTTCACGCAGCCACAAGAAATACTAGAGGAAGAAACCCATGGGGTTCTGGTAGAACCTACAAGGCCATCGGCAAACCAGCGAACAATACAGAATATCAATGGTATTTGGGACTAAATGTTAGAATAATTTAAAACGCATGACGTAGGAGCGTGATAAGTGACTGACAAAGTGTGTTAGCTTTTCCACTGATTTCAATTTGGCCTTAAGGGCGTCCCAAGCCACATTTACAAACGCATTCAACAGAACCAAGAACGTACTCGGTGAACACAAGTGCTTAGGATGTTGTGGTAAACGTTTGAGCCTGTTTAAATCAAGTGAAAACGTTCTGGGGTAACATTTTGTACACCATATTAAACAGAACCGAAAAGCAGCAGCAACATCTGATTGAATGTGGCCCGAGGTATGGGAGTTTTGGTCAACGGAAGAAAGCTGGGACAAGGTGAGAATAAAAAAAACTGTAATTAGAATAAGATAGAAAAAATATACCACTTGCTGGTGATATTGACACTGTTGCTAAATTTCGGAACGTCGGAGGTTAAGCGGCACGCCTGCAAGTCACGTGAAAAGCACGGAGTGTATTTGACGCAGTAGCCCTCAGTCCCAGCAAATGTAGCCAATTTTCAGGTTAACTAACCCCCCGACTAGAACATACTGTTAAAAAATCGGGGAGTGCGCCCACCTGAAGAGCCCTACGAAGGGCGAAACCAGTCGTAAGCTGTCCAACAGTTTTCATCAAACTTGTGAGTATTTTCCTTTGTAAAAATCCCTTACCCTGCTTTGAAGAAGACAAGGTCTTTTCGTGCGGACTACCCACTCGCTGATATCAAGATGCATTAGCACTGACGTTTAGCAGTGGATCTTTCAAACACATGACTGTTTCGTAGCGTGGCCAGCTTTGATGTGCAGTTAGGTTGGGTACGTGACCTTTTCACTCTGGTAGTTAGAGTTATCCGGTCGAGGGTTTTGCAATTTTTCAGCGTCTGCTTTTTACTAAACCATTCTCCAGTTATCAGTAAAGAGTTGCCATCCATTAAACATACCAAGGCCTTATCTTAGTGTTACGCCTGAGCCATGGAATAAGGCAACAACATGTTCACCGCTGCCTAACGCAGAGAACAATCGTGAGGTCTCCAGTACAATAGAGACTGTGGTTCTATCACGGCATATCTCCAAAAGTTCACATCCAAGTGACAAAATAAACTGGTTCGCGAGCTGATTTGGGGTTGACGGGAGACGACTCAGTTTATGCCGACTCACTTCTGATTAGGTATCATCACCGCTCACTGGCAAAATAATTTATCTGCAACATGGGTGACTGCTGGAGTAGAGTCATTCCATTCCCTAACGGCTCAAAATGAGAAGTTGCGTGCTCTAATATTGAAAAGCTCTCACTGTGTCCCTACAGTGTGTTGGTGGAGTCAAATGGAGGAAAAATGACCGATCCTACCTTGTCCAAACAGGGACCAAGTATTGGTTCCACTTAAAGTCGACAGAGTCCAAGGATCTTCAGGCGCGTTAAATTAGCAACGGGATTTGAGATTGGCAACCACTTTGTCCCTCGTCTGTCTTGAGTGGGCTACTCAGTTGACGCATCCGACAAACGGTCTGACGTGGGCCCCATAGAACATATGGAAGTCCAAGCGATTGGTATGAGGAAGGCTGCACCGATTTGCTCGAGAAACAACGAATGCCACTCAGGCCGATTTTTCGTAATTGAACAAAAGTGGGTTTGCCAGGGGCATAAGTCTTCCTGGTCTCTAGATTTGTAACTGATTTTGCCAATCCTCACTACAAACGACGGGCTCATCTGTCAGGCCGCCTGTGAACAACATACAGACACGTTATTCCTAATCCAGTAAAAGTTTCCAGCCTTGGAACAACCGATTTACTGCGTTGCCATCAGGCTAGTGTGCGTTGTTATTGAAATCCTGAACTTTTGGTTGATCAAAAAGTATATGCATGATTTTTGGAGTGCATCGGGAAGGTCACTAACCTAGATCAGGAATAGGAGTAACCCGGTGTAGAAGTAACCCGGCGTAGAAGTAACCCGGTGTCCAATGGCCCGCCGGCTCCCGTAGGCCTCGAAATTAGCCTTTGGATTTTGGCTTGTGTGGAGCAGCCTATTGAGGAGTTATGCGTGTCGCGCAAAGACGCGCAAAAACACGAAAGAATCCCTGTTGTGTCTGCGATGCCAAGTTTTTTGCAACAGGAAAATTTAAAATGGCATGCTTCGCAATGCTTCTCATACCATACATTTCATACCGGTAACGCTAACAAACACAGAGCTACCGGCCTTTTAGCCAATCGGCTTATCAGTTCATTTCATTCTAAGCAGAAGGCGTGCTTTGTTGAGTGACTGACAAAACACCAGTTAGAAAGGCTCGACCAGGCTACATCCTTGAATGCACTTCATGTGGCCTTAAGTCGCTAAGGGAATTCGTCTTATGCTAGAGTTTACAAACATCTTTCTATGCAAACGGTAGGCTGGTTTAAGGCCGCCTGAAAGTCTACCATACCAAGGCTGAAGGCGATGAGCTCGATGGGGTAAAACACAGGCCTGAATAGTTTTTGCGGGCTTCGACTGCCACTTTCGGGTAGCTAGTAGGATTTTTCGCTTTCGCCCAACAAGGGCACAGATATTGACTGGATTCTGTATGTACACAAACAGGGGATATTCGCCTTTTTCACTTTCACTTGGTGTCGCAATTGGCTTCGCCAATTAAGTTGGCAGTTTTCTGATTTACAGTGATTTCACAACTTATGAGATGTTCATTTGTCTTCTCAGCATTCTCTAGTTTGAGAGATGGTTTGTGCCTAACTTGCAAGACACCAAATCCCAGGTGATCCTTGGTCTACTCCACTGCGCAAAATTTCTTTCGGGATAAACACTGCAGCATATCCTTAAATCTTTATTTCGTCAGTCCCGTACATCATCGTTACCAAACATGGTCTATGTTCAAACGATCAAAAAAGACACAACGTTCTGAGAAATTTGCGCGGTTGAAGTTCCAAATTAGTGTCATCGGTTAAGGGTTCCTGGTTCAGTATTGAGTGCAGGCAAATGTCAGTACACAGTGGCCACTATGTTCCAGAGGGTCCTCAATTATCAGGTGATAGAAAAAGAGTCGCTACTGGGTCAGGATCGGATCCAGTAAGAATGCTGGCTGACCTGTGTGACGTCTGGCGGATGCTTGAATATGCTGTGTGCGGGCAGCCTGTTGTGGCGCTCAGTATTCGCACAATGGAACTGATTTCTCGAAAGCTACGGCACTTTCATGCTCGCCACTTCATAGTGTAGAATGTCTATATATAAAGTGTATGCTTCTGTATCATTGGAACTCATCTACTATGGTGATTTGTTTAAGTGAGCGAATCCTCAAGGTCAATAAACACCACCGACTGTGAATATGTTGCCCGAAGTAATAAAAAACCTCGAATTGTGGAAAACGTTGACTCACTTACAATAGACGAAACTTTCAGATAGTTTTCCACCCGAAAAAATCCCCGAACATTCTGGAATCTACATGGCCTTTGAAGATGCAAAATATGCGTAGGTGCATTCGTGCAAACAAATTTTGGTCGACGATTCCTGTTGCCAGTTAAAATTCCGTAGTCCACGTTCATTATTTGCTAAAGGTCATGCACGTTTGCTGGCAAAAAAGCAGAGTTTTCCATTATAAGTTGCGAGTTATGCTAGGAAGACCCCGAGGTTTATCGGTTAGCAACATGGAAGCTACGTCGATCATAGCGAACAACTGAACAAACCTAACTGACGCACACGGCTAACATGCGGCTAGGGGTACACCATGCCGGAGTGCAGCCATCCATCTGCACCGGGGAAAAGGGTCAAAATGGACTTCGTGAAATGTTGAGATATGTTGGTCGTTTTGAAGTGTACATATGTCCTTCCGGGGGGCGAATAATCTTCGTCAGGTGTATTAATTTGGCCTTTGACGTCCTGAAATCAGAAGGGGACACCATTTAGCTTATCGAACTATCACCATAAAGTGGGTGGCCGACAAGTTGGTAGAGATACCCAAAATGCAATTCACCGGCAATGTTGTCGTATATGCATGTTCACACAGTGCCATCTTCAGCGGTTACTTCGCATGCCTGCTTACCGCACCTCTCAAGAAATACGAGACTTACATTAAATGCATGGATCTCATTAACATACTAACTGTCCGGAGCTGATGGGTCACATGAAATCATCCTGCGCGTATATGGCCCATTTTTGGTTATTGCACAACCAGCGGGCTGTAAGATAGGAAATAACTTCAGGATCGGTGCTGCGTAGAAGCTGTAGGTTTTTCCGGAATCTGCGTGCTCGTAATACGATGAGCAAAAAACCTACTGTCTAGGCGAGCCGTGCGGTGAAATATGTGCCGGATGTGTGCAGAATGTGTCTATGACCAAAAATTCATCAATATTAAATGATACATACGTGCTTTCTGATGGCTTTGCGGACATGAAAATCGCGAAGCATCACGTCACAGCCGAACACGACCCTTGCTGCACGCATTTGCGCCACCAACTTGTCGATTACAAAAGTCTTAACCAGATAAGTTTCGCCTAACATTGCCTTGAAAAAGTCGAATAGTTTAAGCATGGGAGCAAATCGTTTGCTCTCTATGAATACAGACAACCGGACGCCCGGCTTCCGTGCCGTCCGTTATCGAGGTGTGCGGCTTATATCTACATGGCGAAAATTAGGTGCTTTTAAAAACTTACCCAAGGCGGTTTGTTGCATGCGTTCCGTCTACATCCATTGCATCTGGAAAGCGTCGGAACAATGCTATCTGCTGCCATCGGGAGAAGCATGTGACTATAGTGACCTACCCCTGACTGGCACACAAGCACGCTTCCGGTCTCCCGAAGTTTTACCGGGAGGGAAAGCATATCACCTCCATATTAAAACCCAAATATGTGGCATGTACTCAACATAGCCGGTCGACATTTCTGGCGGTGGTTGCATATATCCCGAGTGGTAAGAATCTTGCTGATTTCGCCCGCCGCAAACTGTTGCACATCACACAAGGGCGTTTCATACCTCGGAAGGTGTCCAACAGGTGTCCAACTCGTCTTCGGTTAGCCGTCGATTAACTGGAAGCCGGTCGTACAGAAAGCTTGACAACTTGTAGTTGTGTTCCAGAAAATAAGAGGTGACTGCCAGTTGATTCATTTGCTACCGTAGACAAAACCGCACTAGACAGCTGGCGCTTCGTGTACTTCTTTATTAGAAAATACGCTCGGCCTACTAGCTTCTTCACATTTCCCGGCTTTCCGTTGGTTTAGGAGGTCGCCCACTGCATTCGTTGTACACACACTCGTGACTTAAAGCAGCATGGGTGCTTCGGTTACTGGATGAACTCACAAATAACACATAGTTATCCCTCATGTATTGGTTTTAGGCCTTCTCATATGCCGAATATGTACCAAAAATTTCGAAAGAAAATCAAATAAAACAAATCGCAAAAAGTGACGGCAGATGAAGATAATGTTTGGACTGAGCACATATGCAAAGAAGTGCAACACTTTAACGTTAAAGTTTTTATTTCACTCACAGGGGTTTTGCAGAAAAATGCATTGTGCCTCGAAGGCGCCATGTCTTTTGTAGGAGTGCATCCGGTGCAGATACAAAGCGCTCATTTGGCTCGACGTACTGAGATTTTCTGCAGCCTTCCTTGGGAGCCTCGAAGCCAACCACTGCGGTTTAATACAAGGTTTGTCATGTCCAAACACCTTCAAACCAAGCGTTGTGGAAGTTCATGACGCCCACGATGAACGTCGTGAGAGCCAAATTGAAAAATTGTGCGCCATGTCCACCACAGAAGGTTTATCAGAGCCCAGAACTAAGGAGTAGACTCAATATATGGCAAGGCAGTTTTGTTAGCCTACCAATGTTCCTCCACGCGTAAGTAGTCTTCATGGCCCACTTCTTTGGTATTGCTTACCCAGTGATAATATGAGCGTCATCAATTGAGAAAAAATATTCTGAACGCGTAAATTAGAGCCTACCATTTCTCTACTGTCAAAATGCTGGGTGCTGCGCACTGTATATTCACACGCCAGTCGCTCGACCTGCCAGGACCCCGAAGTGGTAGGGCCTGGAGTGCAAGAAGGACGCATACACTCTCTAGACCGACCATTTCTCCGTCTATGCTAGTTATGTGGTGTCATCAAAGTAAATGGCCATCTATCAAGAGAAACATATAGCCAAGTGGCTGAAAGGTGTAACCAAAAGCTGAAACAGGGCGCCTTTTAATCTTCGAATGAAAGGAAACGTGCATAATCCAGATCCTTTCAGCGTCCGCATGTGATGGTGCACTGTCAAAAAATGATACCAGGAAGAATTTATCTTGTGCGATTTTTCTGGAAACGGCCAGTGAGGTACCCGATAATTGCATATCGATTTATTGTCACCCTCACGTGAAAAATACAGAGCTAAATACAGCCCTTGTGGACCATACAAGCCGTGGCCATCTACGGCTTGTTAAATCCCTTCATGACTGAGTATATGCGCTACTAAATATATCTAGTAACAGCAACAGTTAGAATGCAGCGCTCCCCTATTTGACGTAGACTAGCTAAAGTAATTGTGTCAGGATATGAGAGTGGCCGTTCAAACGAGAGTGACGTAGCCTTGAAGTATTCAACTGCCCCTTCTGCCAGCGATTATTGCAGGTTGATCGCTGAACGCCAGATAATGGACTTCAGGAAGATCTGTTATCGAAATGAAAGCAGACTTTACAGAAACACATGAGCGTTTGCGCTTAGAAATCCAGAAGAATTGTTATTTGGGTAGATGAAATCACTGATGGGTCGGTTTGTAATTCAGCGTCTAGGGGTTTATAAGCAAAAGAATTGCGAGGAACAGGACCGCATCCCTAATAAAAAGAACCAAACCTTCGCTGTCAAACTTACCTCCAACAATCACAGGCTGAGGGGGGAGCAGACAGAAAATAAAGAACAAAAACAGGTCCCAATTTTGCAAAGTTGGCAAGAAAACCAGGGTACTGCCACGTACTGCCAACTAGTAAAACGCTGACTCAGAGAGCGGAGAACACGCTGTGGCCAAGAGCAGTGAACGCGATGAAACAAACAAAGGCTATGTATGAATAATGCCTTTGGAGCCCGGAATCACCCACACGAATGCGGTTCATTGCATTCCCAGAAAGCCGGGCGTATAGCCATTTCCGTTACTAGGGCCACGGCCCGCAATGGCGGCCAACTGTTTTGAAGACGAAACGGAAATGAAATGGGAGTATGGTTCAGATCTATTAGATTAACCAGATTGGTGTCGCTTCTCTGGGTTACCAAGGAAATAAAGCAGATTTCGTTTATTAAACAGCGCAACTGGAAATCTTATAAATGTATAAAAATCACCATGAGCGACACGGACTGATAAACTGTGAAATGCAAGGAAATGGGTCCCAGAAAACTTTGAACGTTGGTGAGAAGCGCTTAGTGCACCAAACGCAACAAGGTCTAATAATCAAGCTAGTGTTCCTGTGGGAAATTCGAATGGTTAATGGGCAAATCACATCACCCCCAGAACGTTCAACAACAAACTCCGAGGATTCTGTGAATTGATGCCCACGACCTGATGAAAAGTTGGCATAAACAAGGGTAAATGACAAAGAGGAAAATGACAGATGTAATCACGTTGACCAGCCTTGTATAAATCAGAAAGCTGATGGTAGTGAGGTAGTGTTCAGAATACAAAATTTCCCAGGTTGTACATAGTGGCTTACAGAAGACCAGGAGTTGGGCGGAGAAAACGGGGAAAGAAAATTAAAGCGGGTTTTTGCAAAAGCCTGCGCCGCTGGCTTAGGCTTTCCTCGTTAAAGCACATATCCCTGAAAATCCTGCTATGAACCAAAAAACAGTTATAGCCGAGTGAAAATGGTGTCTCACTGGTTGCACGCAGTGTGGAACCTCCGACACCATTGGTTTCGCAAAGCCTCTGAGCCTTCCTTTAAAGTGTCACTGCCCCATGCTGCCACCTCGTCACACGAACATGCAAAGCGACCGTTCACCTCAATTTTTTCCACGATCTCTTGTCCTTGCAAGCTGCAGACTGCTCTCAACTCACTCAAATTTAGGGGTATTTTTTGTGCACGGTGAGTGATATCAGCAAGCCACCCGTGTTCTCAGACGGTATGTTATTGTTACCGTAACCTACCTTGTAAGTTGCCATCATGTCAAGTCCCTCCTTGAACCTTGAACAAACGTCACCGAACAGTTACAAAAATTATCTTCCATGACTTTCTTACCTCTACTTTTGCCCTAGCAAGCCCCACAACATAATAATCCTTTCTGTCAAAATACTTGCTAGCTAACCCTCTCCTTTTGCACAAGCTAACTACGAGATCACGTACGCTTCGATCACCAATTAGGAACTATCCAATGACACTTCCGCCCTTCCTAGCCAGCTTCATAAGCGATTGTACTACTAGTTGTGAGATGGGTTGCGCGCCATTTAGCCCATGTAAGTTTCTCATATTCACACATGGCTACACCCATTTGCATCAGCCTCATACCGCCATTCCTAACTACCTGCACCTGAATGAGGATCATCGTTTTTGAAATCGTACAGTGTTGTCTCACTACGACATTTGGGAAGTTAAACCACACTTATATGCCTGCTATTTCGGGCCACAGTATAGCTTATGCCTTAATACCCTGTAATATTCACTTGTGCCTTCCAGGTGAACGACGGTAGCTGAACGACAAGAACAAAACCAACCCGGAAAACTTGGACAAAAGCCTCGATCCTGTGTATCAATCCGTGAATCTGTGAATCCGTGATTATATTCTATTCGCAATTTAAGCCATCAAGCTAGATATTGATTTGCTTAAACGACAGCCATGGACAATTATGCACCCTAAATAGACCCCAGAATATCTTCAGTCCATGCTGTCCTGAATTTGTCAGGATTCCTATACCCATCCTAACTACCCCGACAATCCCAAATGACCCACCCAAGAGGTTCTTGTACGAAGCTGTCCACGGACCCAAGAGCGACGTCACGATGACGGTACTTCGACCGCCATACCCAGCCTGATAGCTTGCCCCCGGATCTCGATATCTCTACAATTTTGCAATCGACCGTGTTACATGAGCCAACAGGCGCTTCTCAATGCGTTGAATTTGTGTCAGCACCCCAAGGTACTGTTATACTATTGTACTATCCGCTCATATTGCCTACAAACTCACTAATTTTTCCCGCGGCATTATCGAGTTCTTAGCAGTCGGTGAAGCCAAATTCCTCGCAGCGTACCCGACTATCATAAAAATCTGCCAAAGGTACTAACCGCGTTGGGTTCCTTGGCTTTTTTGGCGGAGCGCTGGCCTCATTAACAGGAAGAGAAAACATGTGAAGAAACAAATTTCTCCACATTATTCCTCACCGTCATCATGGGACGCCATGCCAAGATGGAGATCTGTATATCTGCCTTGTTTATTGGACGTATACTCTAGAAGGCAATAGTAACGATAATGTCAATTCCTTACTAGTGGGTGGCATACCGTTAGGAATGAGCATACGGTTATAGTCGGAATAAAGGAGGACGGGGATATTTTCCGGCACTGGGGATTGCGCGAAAAAGGACAGCGTCATAAACTGCGGGCAAGCATCTAATGTGGAATTGGTCGCACCTAAACCGACATGGAAAAGAGAACACAGGTACCCGGAGTTTATCTTACTTTTGGGGGAACATATCAAGCTGAGACAAGGTCAGATCGCTCCAACGAGGAACTTTAACGGCGACAACTGGTGCCTGAATTTGACCCTGGAATCTTCGCCCTCCTATGCATCGGGATGATAGGCGCTAATGCATTTACGATGGCAGCTTAATGTCCGTCCAAACTGGATACTATCAGACAGCGAATTTCCATTGAAGGCGGTAGTGTTTATGCAGCAATACACGGAAAAACACCACCCGATCCACGCTCGAATAATAGTCCCAGCACTAGTGCCTGATACGGGTATGGCTCGAGGTCAGAACGAGTGTCGGAGGATGACGGTTGCCAGGTTGATAATGACGTTGGATTAGGTTGGAGGGCCTACTGACTCCTCGCTTTTGAGTAGAACGTGAGCTCAGTGGCGGAAAACGGCCAGTGAGAGAAGTAACTTGGCATTGAATTCCAGCTTGCTAGGAATCCAAATGGAGCATGTTGAGCAAGACAATCCAAATTGAGACAAACTGGGCTGCAGCCATGCCAAAAAGTAACTCATACTCGAAAGAACAATTGACTTTTGTGAAGTATTAGCCTCCATGCTATCTTCATCAGAAGTATTTCGGACGTCTGTGGAAAGGACAAGGTGCGGGGACGCTGAAGAGAATTCGCGTTCCGAAGTGCTGTAAAGTTCAAACTCTACATTGGATCACAAATCTTTACCCCCGGTTATCATTAAATCGATCGCTAGGCCTCTGGTGACCTGTTCCCTGAGACGACGATCAGTTTGTGCTACAACCAAAAGAGCTAAATGCCTGACCAAGACGCATGCTACCAACCGTCCCCAGAATGTCCTCAAAGGCTACCGGGATTGATGTTCGCCATGTACCATGCTTATTATAAAGATCGCGCTGATATCCTTCGAAATGGCCGTGCTGTACCGAATGTGCGGCTTCCGGAAGCAGTCTGGGACGCCTGCATGGACATATTGGGGCAAATCTTCGGAATTCTTCTGGAGCATATGCCACGGCGAGGCTCACTGGACGTTGGATAGCTGGGCGATACTCAAATCAAGTATATGGTTACATTCAGTCCATGCGATCTTCAGGCTATAAGAGGCGGGACAGTGTTCTTTCATACACACGGCCGGTCTTTCGCATTTCGTGATTAAAAGTAGCCTTCTTAATGAATGAAGGATCTCGATGGACGCAAAAGCTGATAAAAGTGACCTAGTGACGCAATCCATTTTGACAGCGTCAGCTTGAGCAGTACGGAACTGTCTCGAGCCTTCTAGGACGAAACTCTGGATAAATCAGGCAGCGCGCATTTTCTCATGAGACGTCGCTGGTTTGTTTCTATTTGAACGTTAGAATGGCAAATAAAGTATGTGGCGACGATAGGTGATCGAAAATCGACGGGATGATGACGATGAAATGAAATGATGAAACGAAATGTCTGTCTTAGTGAACGTGGAAGTTTGAAGTTTAATTGTGCTACAGCTCGCCGTTTATGAGCTCGGAGTAATAAACTGCCAGTCACCTTGTGGTCCCGATAAAGTTACTCTCAACTTGGCCTCGGCCTTCTGATGGCTCAGTCTACTCGATTGTAGCCGTCGACGACATAAAACAGGCTACTTACGCACTCAACTAGGCAACGCACCGAAAGACCTGTTCCTCTGCCCCACTCTAGCAGGGCGATATTTGTGCGCGGTGGCTGTAAATGTTTGATGGACCCTGTATGTACTTCGAAAACTCGCTGACTGACTTGAACAAAACTAGAGGGAAGCAATTCATCACAAGCATCAAGCGTGAAGAATCAGAACGCGGAATTATCATCTCCCATACCTACACGTAGAAGGCGTCCACGCAAAGAAGGTTCAGTAGAATTTCCAAATGAGAAATGTGCGGTTAAAGCGTTGTTAATTTGTCAGGTCTTTGGGAATGCTGAATAATGCCGTCGTACATACCGACCACCGGGGCAACCATTTGATGGCACTATCAGGAAATGGCGAGATGTGAACAAGCAGATCACCCGCCACCCGCTTTATGTGCTTTGAAACGCTTTAGAAAATGCTTTCTGATTTTTCAGACATTCATACCGCCACTTTTACAACAGGGGCAAGACGCTGTAATGATAGAGGTCACGCCGATCACTAGAAGCAAACCGAAATTGGTTTAGCAGGAACAATGGGGTTTTCAAAGTTGAGGATTTTACGCGGATTTAGTCTATTCAGCCTGCATGCTTCGTTGTTATGTGGTTCACAGGTTTTGTCTAAATAGAGAAACGATCAAGGTCACCGTTCACCGCCGATTCATATATGATTATCGGTTTGGGAGATATAGTTCGAACTAAGCTGCAGCACAGTATTCCTCAAACTAGAGATTACAGTTACAGAATTATATGTGCAAATTCCACGCACGTAGCTTGTCCGTTATAATTGTGGAACACAGTAAAACATGAGTTATTCACCAAATTTACACAAAGCACTGGTGCTTTTGAAGCTCGCTTGCGCGCAGCATAATAGATGTTGGAAACTTGCACGGTACTTGCGAATGATTGCTTTTTCCACTTGGGCGCAGTTCGTCAGGAGAAAATGCAGCTTTTTCGGATTGTTGCATGTAAATTACCATCACCCAGGTGAGTCACCTTTATAAGTAAGAAGCCTGAGGTATTTAGTTTGATTACGCCATAAGGCAAGACGAAATTGCCGAAAACACATGCCAACAATTGCCTTTCATCAGGATAGCTGCATACGTTGTCGCTTACCTTAACTATTCATCGTGACTACTAGGCCCATGCGCATGCACACCGCTGATTGAGACCTCAGCTATACGTGATGACCTGATGCAAACACCAACGACAGTCTACCATCATCATCATGACTGTATACCTGGTCGTTATGCTATGTCCGCGCTTGAAAATCACAAAATCATGGTTAGCGAAATATTTTTGTTTATTTAGTGGAGTGGTGATCGGTATTCACTCCATTCCACTCTCCGTAAACAAGTCTCACTCGATGATTCCGAAACAAAAATGTACGTCCAACTCAAGTCCGCTCTTGACTCAAGTAAGGGTTTAAAAGTCTTGATGTTATAAAGTAAAGTCACTGCTTGCTCGGCTAATCCCATAGTTGATAATTATTGAGCTGTGTGTACGCTGATGTTACGATACAGTTCTTGAACACCCAGTATTAGCTCTCATGCTGGCGCTCATAAATAGGCTATTCTTCAATTTCGACTATTCAGATACAACCAAAGAAGGATTCAACAGCTCAGACACACCTAACACGTTGAAGGCCACCTGCTCTTCTAGGCCATTCTGAAGCTATTTTCCCAGTGTGCAATATGGAGTTGAGCTCTATCTCCCCCATCGTTCATGCCGAAATTTTGCTAATCATATTTCTACAACCATGTGCAAACTGCAAATGCGTAGACCACCAAGACGGCCACTTCTCATACTCTAACTGTCTCTGACGCCGCACTTGGGGAATGCGGGGTCTACTCCTTCATCTTGCCGTGGTTTGAATACGGCTCATTCAACCCTGTACACACGGACGATTAGCCCTGTGCTGCCACTTGTTTTACTCAGGATCCCCTACAACTAAACCCCGCCCTGTTTGTTGTCAACCACTTCCTCGTTAGCAATAGTGGCTTGTTGTTGAACCTATCAATAACATCCATGTACACAGGAAATTAAAAATGTAGCACATCTGTGCCGCTTGCTTTGGCTTGCACGATTCTCAGTATACGTACTGAAAAATCCTCCTATGAATCCGAAACACAAATTATGGCAGAGTGGAAATACTGCTTCTTGCGTGATTAAACGAAAAGTCACCAAATTCACAGCGTGATCGCTCGGACGCACTTCATTTTGCAGGCCATCTATCGTGTTCCATGGACAGTAATTGAGCCATGCTAGGGTAATCTTATCGTCGAAGCACGTGAGACAACCACCCAGCTCACGTTTTTCTCTTACCTCTCGTGCCTTTAAACTACAAAGTCCTATAGACCCACTCAACTTCCAGGATTGGTTGGCACTTATTTCTGTGCAACCTGTATTATCAGACAGCCATCCTTTTCTCCGGTCGTTATGCTACTATTCATCACAGCCACTAACGGGTAACAAGTTTTCCTGTGCAGTTTCTTCACCTACTTTTAATGAGCGTTACTAGCCCGTTTAAAACTCTGATGACATTCGATCTCTTTTTTGCCCTAGCGCTTTACCACGTAAGCATCTTACCTCCCAACCTAACCATTCGGTCACAGGAGGTAGCTAAGAAGACGCGTTTGCTTTTGAATTAGTGAACCACGCAGTCTCGGTTTACATTCAGCTTATTGTGCCCTAAAGGCAGCTGGAATAGATTCTGTTGAAGTATTTTAGAGTTTGAGGCTTTCGATGATTATCGAGGTGAAAATAAGTAAAAAAGTTCAAAAATTCCGACTTCGAGGAAGCTGGAGCAATTGCGTCGTTAAAAACGAAAACTTCTCAACCAGCGAGTAACAGATTTCAAAATGAACATTAAGCCATGTTCAAACATTGCACTCTGCGTTAATGTCTACTGTGTTAACAAAGGAGCTGGGTAGCTGTGGTATTTGGCTCTGATCAAGCTCCTCCAGCAGGGCGCTTGGACGCAGGTCCAATATCCTCCACGCTGGAGGAAACTTCATACGTCAGGTGTTAATTGGTGCTCCACTGGGATACAGCGACCACTTTGCGCACCACTTTGATCTCATCTGCCACTGAGCCAACACTCTGCATCTTCTAGCGTGGATTTGAAGCTTCCGCCAGACGGATCCCTCAAAAATACATGTCCTACATGACCAACTCTTACTGGGACCAGCTCCAGCAGAGGAGACATGCAGGACTGTTGTCCGGAAAATGTGGCGGACGCAGTATTTTTTCCAGGGACATCAGCGTGCACTCGAACGAAAAAAAGGCTGCCTAAAATGACCTTGCGCTGTCCGGAAACGAAGTCTTAACCACTCTTCAAAAAGATGATCACAGCACACACGGAAGAAGAATCGACATCTCGTAAAATGTGGAACTGCTGTAACTCATATCCCCGTCGATAAAACAAAAAAACAGGGAAGGATCCTAGACCTCGGATAGAAAAACTAAAGTGTGCAATTTACGTACGTGAGACACTGCCGAAGATCTAAACCAACGGTGTACTACTTAAGGAGCAAAAGCGAAAAACGCAAGCGGTATTCGAAGCCCACAGAGAGCACACTGTAAGCCCTTGTTCTGTCCATGCGGTCTCAAAACATTCAGTCTTGTGAAGACGAAACTACGAACGGCCTCTGACCGTCTTGGTCTTCAAGGAAGAAAACATTCGTCAACCGTTGCACAAGACTAACCCGTTCGGCGCGTTGGGACTAAACCAGCTTTACACTGGCTGAACATTTCTACCTGGTGTTTTGTCATTCGCTCAACAAAACAACCAAACCTATGCTTGGAAGGAAGCGATTATTACGTCAATCCACAAAACTGGTGACCACCTCACTCCTAGTAGATAGAGGGCTGTTAAACTCATTAGCGTGCCGTGCAAGATGATGAAACGCATTATAAAGCGGGCAATCCTAGATAACCTTACTATCAACAACAAGATACCCTCAGCGCGACACGAATTCTTCCCGAACCATTATTGCGTGAAGAACATGCTTGTATTTTCGGACCGCTTAAACCGAGCCAAGGACAGAGGACTCATATCGGATGCCATATTTTTCGACTTCCCAGGGGCGTTTGATCGAGTCCTACAAGTCCCTCTGCAACACGAACCAGAGACTTGCGGGATTCAAGGGAAACTTCTACATTGGATGAGGGCTCTCTTATCAGACAGAACGTCGTGGGTGAAAGTAAGCTCTACCTTTCCCCTCCGGTGCCAGTCTCCATTAGTGTTTCCCAAGTCTCCGTTTTGGGACCACTGCTGTTCCTGGTAAACGTAAACAACTTTACAGATATTCTTGCAAGTGCAGTATATTTATTAGCGAACGGCTTGAAATCTTGGAGTTCTAGCGCCAATGCCCTTTCAAATGGATGTAGATGCTGCAAAGCATTGGTCGTTGGACTGGCACCTTTCTCTGAATGATGAAGAGTGCGACCGCCTTTTTCGTATATGGTAAGAATGGACCAGAAGACACCACGGGGATAGATTGCAAAAAGGATTTGGGAATCTGGGCTTCTTCAAACATATCCTTCTCACTGCACTGATAGAAATCTGCCCAAAAAGCATTCACTGTTCTACGGGTGAATCGGCGCACCTTCTCTAATATTACTCGCCTGGACTTTCAAATACTCCTTGAGGACCAAGGCAAACAGCTCCTTGAATAGACCAACCAAATAGTCAACTGAAGACGCACGACGGACGTAGCCCTTATTGAGCGCGTCCGGGGAGCTGCTACGAAAATGGTTGCCGGCCGTGAATCCGCGGACTATGGACCGCGTCTCGTGGTGCTTGACCTCTTTCCCCTGGAATATCACCGCCTCCTAGGAGACCTATTCTTACTTATGCTCTGTTTGAACAAGACTTGGCAAGCAGTTTCTACCACTGATCCAGCAAACTCACGGCTGGGGCATGGTGATATTTTCAACCAAAGGGCGCACAGTTTCATTAGGCGAAATTCTTTCCATTTGGCGTATTTGCTGCACGGAATGCCCTTCCCCAGATGGTTGTCCACGTTCCATATACAGCCCAGTTCTAAGCTACGTTAGACAGTTTTTTATGCGAGTCCTCGTGCTGGCAAGCTCACTGTCCCGCGCTGAGAACTTAAAGGGCTGTGCTACAACCTTGTTTGCTTGTGCCTTTCAGGTGAACGAAAGCCGTTGAACGTCAATAATAAAACCGACAAGGGAAGATTGAGGAAAATCCTTGATTCTGCGTGTCGATCCGTAACCACGTGTATCCCTGAAACCGGTGTAGGTATTAAAACTCTCAGTCGCTTGACGAAGGCCGCCTTCCCGGATTTCTCCAAACCGCTCCTGCGTGACAAACATGCTCGTGTTTATGGGCAGCTTAACCCAAGCCAAGGACGAAGGACTAATATCGGATGGCATTTTTTCCGACTTCTCAAAAGCATTTGACAGGGTCCCACACGTCCCGCTGCTCCACAAACTCGAGTCTTACGGGATTCAAGGAAAATCCTTCGCTGGATCAAGGCGTTCCCATCAGACAGATCATTCCGAGTGAGAATAGGCTCGACCTACTCCTCTTCAGCGCCGGTCTCCATTGAAGTTTCTCGATGCTCCGTCTTGGGACCACTCCTGTTTCTTATCTACGTCAACGACCTCCCAGACGTTCTTGCGAGTCCATGTTTACTTTTTGCGGACGACTTGAAATCCTGGAGTTCCAATGCCAGTGCCCTCCAAATGGATGTAGACGCTGCCAAGCAGTGGTCGTTGGACTGGCACCTTCCTCTGAATGATGAAAAGTGCGTCCATGTGTCGTTTGGAGGGGATTCAGCGAATGCCTTTGTTATGCATGGTGAAAAGGGACCAGAAAACATCATGAGGATAGATGCCAAAAAAGATTTAGGCATCTGGGTCTCCTCAAACTTGTCCTTCGCACTACACCATGAGAAATCGACCCAAAAGGCATTCGCCGTTTTACGGATGATCCGACGTACCTTCTCCCGTATTACGGGAGACGTCAGACCGCTCCTGGAGTACGCCAACAAAGTTGTCTACTCAGGACGTACGAAAGACGTTACCCTCATTGAGCGTGTCCAGCGGGCCGCCACGAGAATAGTTGCCGGCCTCAAGTCCGTGGACTACGAAACGCGTCTCGCGACGCTTGATCTATTTCCCCTGGAGTACCGTCGCCTCCAAGGGGACCTAATTCTTACCTACGCCCTGTTTGAACAAAGCTTGACAAACAGGTTTTTTACCGTTGACCCAGCAAACACCCGGCGGGGACATAGTAAGAAAATCTTCAAGCTCAGGGCACACACATCCGTTAGACAAAACTTTTTTTCATTTCGGGTAGTAGCTGCGTGAAATGACCTTCCTCCGACGGTTGTACACGCTCCTTCTCGAACCCAATTTAAAACACTATTAGACATTTATTTATGCGAATCCTCGCGCTGGCGAGCATACTACCCCGCGCTGAGAACATAAAGAGCAATGCTACACCCTTTTTTCACTTGTGCCTTTCAGCCACTGACCGACAAGAAGAACACCGACCCGGGAAACTTGGGCAAAAGCCTCGATCATGTGTATCAATCCGTGAATCCGTGACTGTTGTTGTGACCGCCGGTTGGCTATATTTGACGGCTGCTAGCTCTAAACGTGAACAAACATTTCGGCTACAAACACTGGACTAATATATTCACGCTTGTGGAATAATATTNATTTATTTATGCGAATCCTCGCGCTGGCGAGCATACTGCCCCGCGCTGAGAACATAAAGAGCAGTGTTACACCTTTTTTTCACTTGTGCCTTTCAGGTGAACGACAGCCACTGACCGACAAGAACAAAACCGACCCGGGAAACTTGGGCAAAAGCCTCGATCCTGTGTTTCAATCCGTGAATCCGTGAATCCGTGAACCAATCAGAGCACTAGCTTTTCCACCACCCGCGCTGCTAACTGTCTAGTCCTTTGCCTAGTGGTGCAACGGCCCACGGTCATGCTAGTCGCCAAATCTGGAATATCCTGTATATCAAATGGCGATGACATAGGTCCACGAGCCCTCGCATCTATATCACCGTGGTCTCAGAATTAATCGTAAGTACGCATGTTTGGATTCTGGCCTGTCTCCATGGGGTATCAGCTTGTCTGATAATTTGTGGAAAACGTAAGCAAGAAATGCGAAATAAACTTGCAACAGGCTGGTGCAAGATCTGAGAAGTTGTCTTTATGTTGTCTTTATTGTCCGCACACGCTTAGTCTTTTTTCTTATCCGCAAAATCATAGAATGTCTTCATCCCGCAGATGAAGCAGCTCATTATCAATGAAGCAGCCTGACATCAATGTTCAACACAAATGCTGCGCTGCCGTAATGAAGGCAGCTTCGAAATTCCAACTACTGGAGCGCTTGAGGACTATGTGCATCTGCTCCGTTGTGATCAATTCAAACTTTGGCTGTGTGCACTGCACTCGGATACTCATTCGCATCTCATTGAATGGTTTCGCAAGTACACCAGAGGTACTTCAATGTGTCCCGTGAAATCCGTGAGAGAGAAAATGTAAGATCAAAAGGGCCTTCCTCTCTGGCTTCGACGTCAGTTTTATGTTTACTCAATTAGCTTCAGGAGTCTCAAGGATGAGTCTGTTCTCCACTTGTATGGGTGGCCAAAGCTTCTCATAGGAAGGAGCGACAATGTAGCTGGTTATGGATCTTGATGTCCGAGGGCGGCACCGATAGCTTATACCCGCCCCAATGGAGCACTGTTGATTCTCAGTTTTCCTCTGTTGATGATACAAGTTTTACTGTTCAGCTGGGTAGTCGTTCGGCGTCACCCGACGAAAGCACGAGAGATTGCTTAACCCTAGGTAACGATCTATCCTTTGGCAAAACGTGCCACCGATTCCAATCCTTCGGAACATCAGCGGCAGCGTGGTTGAACGCCCCACTAACCCCAATAATGTGTATAGTCTTTCGGTGCTCTCTTATCGTTCCTAGCCTCACAAACCGTCAAAAGATGAATGCTATATGGTCTGTTACTTATGAAGCTATATCGAGTTAGATTACACGTCCGCTATGAGCGTGAGACTGCGTCAGAGCCCTTTTGACTGCCCTTCATATGGTCTTGAGAGCAAGTCCTGGCCATATGAGGGTGTGATCGCCTTTGGAAAGTGATGTCATTATTTTCATACACACTCCTTCAGAAACAGCTCCTTTTTCGGTGGTAGGTTAAGCGCACATGCCAGAAGTGCTGCAACGATCAAAGCTAGCTCCCAGCTTACAAGGGAGCGCAGTCTGCCCAACCGTGATGTTTAGTGCAGTCAGAAGTCCTTAGCAATTAGTCTATGTCGCACACGTGCAATTTGTCCCTTTTAAGCACCCTTCCTATCGATCTTCGGTTAATGAACGAAACCCGAGCCCTTCAGTGTCGATATAGGTAGAATGTAGCGAGGGTTTTCGCGAATAAATAGATTTGTAGTGGCCTCAGAGGAAAGAAAGGTGCGGGCGTTTTTCGTTGGATTAACCACACTCATCCCCTCATTCGGCATGTGCTCTGTACCCATAAATTGCAAGAGCATTCTTCCGGACATGCAGCCACTGAACGCGGCACTTTAAATCCAAGAGGAAGCATGTGAAGTTGTTTGGCGTTTTAATTTTTCTTGGGAGCTATTAGTTCCGGTTGTGACAGCTGAGGTCAATGCACGAGCCTGTATGACTCGGGTCGCGTTTGTTAATGTGGAACACCCATCGCTTCATTGCGGCATATCTCTAAATCTCTTCTAGAATAGAGCCCGTGTGATCCTCACCATGCCTGGTTGGAGACACAAGATATGGCTGCTAACGGATGTCAGTGGCGTTGTTGTTATCAGTTTCTATCTAGATTGCCTGAGTGGGTGTCTGGAAGTGTATGCACCTTGGAATGATTGTGGTAGGCTGTCACTAAGTCCCTTTTCCATCCAGTTTCATTCCTTTACAATAAGGCATTCAAATAAGTTATGTTTATGTCAGTGAAGCATCAGTGTCGAACACTGATGTTATGCTGTCGAAGTTGATGCTGCCGACCGCTGATTACGATGGGTTCATCAATGGCACATTTGGTTTCAAGCTGCTGCCCGGGGTGGTTTCCTGTTTGCTCGTATACACATAACAGTCTTTCTTCCACTACTATATCTAAAAACAGTCACTCGTGAAGATGTAGTTGTGTGTTGACCAACTGATGCGTATGGAATCGAAATCTCCCGTAGTGATCCGGTTGTGTGGTTACTGAGGGTTGTGTTCAGTATTCAGTACCAATCTGAACGTAGAGCAAATGCGGGGTTTGAAAATAGCGGTTTTCGTTTTACTCGCCTAATAGCTAAAATAAGTGAGCTGAACCTCCAGAGCAGGTGAGTAAAAAATCGAATTCGTTCAACTTAGCACCCTTTCGGTGCCCAACTGCCATGTCACCAGAGGGAGGCACGAGGGCTGGGATACTGCCAGGTTTCCCAAGCGTAGATAGGGGAAGTCGAGAGGCAGACCAGGTTCCAACCACGCTCCATCCACTGAACCATCGCGCACCAGGTGAGTATAAGTGAGTGTGAATGCAACAGTTAAGGTAATGCAGTCGTGATATTCACCTTTGTCGGCACTGGATATGAGATTAACAAGTCGGGTGGCTTTACATCATCATCATCATCCTCCATCCACCCATCGCGCACCAGGTGAGTATAAGTGAGTGTGAATGCAACAGTTAAGGTAATGCAGTCGTGATATTCACCTTTGTCGGCCGGCAATATGAGATTAACAAGTCGGGTGGCTTTACATCATCATCATCATCATTCTCAGCTGTAAGAACCGCGTACTCGTCGTACACTGGTTGTAGCTGCCACAGTTTCGTTCGCCGATGATTTGGGGGTGGGG
>NW_008751710.1:775564-805991 GCF_000715545.1 Opisthorchis viverrini
GGTGGACGCTGAACTGCGCGGGCAAATGATACTTCCCGGTTGCCCAGGCCGAGGAAGGGGGTTTGGTTGAGGTACCTCACCTTGAGCCTTTGACTCAAAAGTCTGACCCACAAGGCAGTGGGAGGAAGTAGGGTTTTGTTCGGGGAACCTGACCCTGGCCTCTGACTCAAAAGTCTGACCC
This sequence comes from Opisthorchis viverrini, assembly GCF_000715545.1. Lineage (NCBI taxonomy): Eukaryota > Metazoa > Platyhelminthes > Trematoda > Opisthorchiida > Opisthorchiidae > Opisthorchis > Opisthorchis viverrini. The sequence goes on from NW_008751710.1 coordinate 775,746, forward strand.
AGGAGGCAGTGGAAAAATGTGGGGTTTTCTTTGGGGACCCTGGCCGGAGCCGATGACTCAGCAGTCTGACCTGCTCGGCTGCAGGGGGCGGCCTAACCCGAGGGCGTAGGGAATAAGGCATTACTGTCTCATTCCCGATGCGGCTGCGCACAGCAGGTGCCTTTTGCGCTCATTGGTTTTAAAAGTATTTCGACCGTATTGGATAATGCGCCGGCGGTCACGGTCAACCGTTGGGCGATCGGAGTGTGCGGTTTTTGGGGCCGACCTTTTCTAACCCGTCCTTCCTCGGGGAAGGCAGCATCGCTGCTTCCAAAAATATGGACATGCTGGTCGCCTGGAGGAAACACCTTACTGCCTTCACACTCCTGTCGCAGAGGACAGTACGACTTTACCCCCAGACCGCCTCGTAGCACGACTGCTCGTAGTACGGGGTCTCGCTGCTCTTGGTCTGGCTGCTCCCCTTTGGCCTTCCTGGCATGGTTGCACCTTATGGAACGAAGTTCCAGCCAGTCGAGCCCGCGGGATCATTGCAGCACTGAAGCCCGACCACCACGTCAAGGTGGCGGCTTTAGGTCGGGGGTGGCCTTACACTGCAAGGGTATGGAAGAACAATATAGTATGTCGTGTATGGCTCAAGTGGTTAGAGCGCGAATTTACCGACCGGATCCGTGGTTCGAACCCGACCTCTGCATTTCGACTTCCCCTGTCTAGGCTTGGGCGACCTTGCAGTATCCCAGCCCTAGCATGGCAGCTAGGCATCGGGTGTTATAGTTGAACGATTTTTAAAATTTTATTTAGACTATGGACTACTTCGTCAAGGCATCCCTGCTATTTCAAAGGGTGCCTTTAGACTTCCTCTGCCTGGGCTTGGGCAACCTGGGAGTATCCCAGCCCTCGTGCTTCCTTCTGGTGGTACGGCAAATAGGTGCAGAAAGGGTACTACAACTGAACGACTTTTCATAATTTATCCTCCACGAACCTTTCGCCACCATTCGCTTGGAACAGGACAACGCTTTCATCCGTGGACGGTGGTTGGGCATGCGTAGTACATAACACAACTGCCTCGACTTGAGGAGTTTGATGTTCTATAACGAATCTGATTCGTCACCAGGTACCAATTCCGATGCACGGCGAGCAAAACCGTCAGTCTTAGTGCTGGGGTCTGCGGAGAGGGTTTCAAACTTGGGTGGGATAGGGCAGAAGAGGAAAAAAAGTGAAAGTGTGGGAAGGGAGGCGTCAGTAGTGGCATGTTTATCCGCCCTGCGACCCAGCTGGTGACACCAGGTGACAGCCGATGTGTCGTGAGACTATTGCTAGTTGTAACTGTCCTGGTGATGCATCAGTGTCGACTGATGTTCTTACCTCTGATTATGATGACAAGAATTCCTAGGGGAGCTAATCTGTCCACAGAATAGGAGGCTTCTTTAAAGTCATGAAAAACCGCGATCGTTAGCAGGTGGTATACGTGGTGGTGCTCAAGCTTTTGGCGTTTAAATTCTGTTTGACGCTTTTGGACTTGCGCTTGCATGGCGAAGATAGGTGTCGCCATGTAAAGGAAGGCCGTGTTATGATGGGCGTGAGTCTTGTACCTCTATGTTCGGAACAGTTTGTCCGGGTGCATTTTTTGAACCTGAATACCACCAACAATCGATCCCGATTCTCTGGAACACGCTGTTGCTCCCCAATACAAACGAACGACGTGATCAAATCAGAACACAAAGGTTCTCTTACTTTGAACGACGCTGGATGGAGCCCATCTGGCCCAGCAGCCCGAGAATGAGACGTAGGCACGGGGACAAAGGGTCGGCTAATATTCCTGAAAATATTCCGCCCAACGATCTAGGCGATAGTCTTTATTATGTATCAGATTGCCAACATCTTTTTTGACTAACTCTCGGAAGGCCCTTCAGGTTCTGATTAGTTGAAACAGCTTCCGTGCATTTCCGACCGTACTGGTCTCTTCCAATCCTTAAACCATCTGGCTCCATCGCGCTTCTCTGTCCACACATAAGCTACGCGTGAGCTGTCTTCTAACCCAACTTCTGGCCGAACGGTACTTTGGGCCCGAAAGCATAGAGCACCTCGTATCGGGGAGTGATAGTGACTATTTTGAGATCCAGTGGCTTTTGTACACTCACCCAGAAACACCATAACCAGAGTTCTACGTGTCGCGTATTGTTACGGGAGTCGAGTAGTTCCAGGAAGGAAGACAGAATAGAAGGGCGTAATGTACGCTTTAGTCGTCTAATGACGAAAGTACATGAACTGAAAATATAGGATGAGAATTAGAAGTTAATGATGTATGCAAAGGTATGGTTTATATAGTCGTGACACGTATAGACATGGTCATTTCATCCCACTTATGGCCAGTGTTCTCCGACGAGACCGTTTCTAATGTATTGTATAGTAGGCCATAGTATGTTTTCCTAGTATGCGGTTTGCAAATTCTTTTCAATGCTAAATGGGAGCTCACTTCTGGGGTTTAGTAAAGCCTGCGCGGAACAAGCATGTGATCCAAACCAACGTGTATATTCCAACTATCACTGACGAGTCGGAGACACTTCCGCACCACCATCATTCCAGCATCATTGTAGTGTTCAATTAGCCCTGCAACTGTGCGCTCATTTACTGCCTCATATGTAACTCTTTTACTGGATAAGAGTTTTGGAGAGTATTCTGAGTATTCGAGTGTCCTGGATCTACCTTTTAGCGTGGGCCAGACCCTAGAGAGTAGCTTTGTTACCACAGGAGAATCGATTTTTTCCTATATAACACCACCTTGCTTGTAATATTGTTGCCGTGCGCTTGTCGTACAGCCGACGCATACTGATCGACTCCAAGAATTTTACAGAACGTCGAGCACGTTCCACGATCGTCTCGTTGGTCGACCGTTCTTTAGATTCGATGCTGGTGCCTGATACCTTACCTGTACAACAGCACCCGACACTTATTCGGTTTGTCTCGCGTTATCTCGGGACACTTTTGCCCATGTTTGGCTGCGTCGCTAGTCTTTTCTCCGTGTTTCAAGAGTTGGTCGATGTTTTCAGCTTCGTCGATTCCTGCTAAAAGCTGGACACTTCCGTTGTACCATCTGCATCAGTTATCTCTTTTATAGCATGCTTTTCTGTTCGGCGGTCGTTAACTGGCGGAGTATTTAACCATATGCTAGTTTGAAATTCCCTCCATTTGAAATCGCATGGTTCTTGGTTGTTCTGGGTAGACAGTGGTAACATTTTTGAAGTGTACAGAGCCCATGTACGTTTTTGAAACCAGAAACGCGATGGGCCACAAGTGCAATCATAGAGTATTTTAGCGAGACGATAAGGTAGTCGGACACTTTCGCGTACCCTTAGATTTTGTTGCTGGTGATGGTTGGGTGCTTAACATCTTCGTTGTGAAGTGGGAAAATGCTATCTCCTTGACATTCTAGCAACAAGTTTCAACTTCGGGTGAGGAGGTCAATCTCGAAATGGCTTATTGGTTTAGCCGCGACACTACAGAGCAGAAGGTATGCGGTTCGAACTCAACACGGGCTTTTTATTGTTTCTATCTAGGCTCAAGTAGCCTGGCACTATCTCAGCCCTCATGGTACATTTGTACGGCAACTATTCACCGGGGTGGTGGGTGCCACAGTTGAGCGACAGATAGTCAGTTTCGATACACACTTATTTGCAGTTACTTGGACTGTTACAGGACTGTATCACCCAACGTATAGGAATCTTATGTGACGTACCACTCCAAGCTGCGGGGCTGGGTTTCCAGTTCTCGAACGGACGTCAGGACGTCACGAATTTAAGAATGGGTTCATGAATCAAATTCGTCACTCCTATCTGGACAGTCGTTATGATTTTTCACAAGGGGTCTCCAACATTAGGATTCGATCTTCCTCATAACTTCATCCTCATGTAGCAAAGAGTTGGTGGTTGAAATTTTCATCAGCTGATAGTTGATTTCAGACAGACCGGGATTTTCACTGGGTTTCTATTACCCCGTAATCATCTACACGAAGAATAAAAACAAAATTAAAATATCGCATATATATATATATACATATATATCCTCTCAATATATATGCCTATGGCACACGGTTTATAACTGATAGATAGATAGGTAGATATGTATAGAATAGAATGTATACAAAAGAGATAATATTGGTTGTGCTTCATTTCCGAGAGGTGCAGAGTTTGTTGGTGCTGCTTGCTAATTACCGAATACCGTATCCACAAGACTTATATGGCTGGCGAAGAATTCAACAAGCATAAGTTTCTTTCCACCCGCATGGTATAGCTGACTCAGTTGTGACTTTTGACTGGATTGAACAATGTCTTTAGAATACTACAAGTTTAGCCCCTTCATCGCAAGAAATTTGACTGCTGTTTGAGTAACCTCAGTGTAGCGTTCCAAGGTGGATTAAAATGGAATTACTATCCTGACCCAGGATTACCATCAAGGTAATTACTAAAGAGCAGCACCCACATCGGGAAAACAATCTTGGAGTCACTGGACTTTATAGATTTTATCCTCTTGGGAAACAGGTCCTCAGCTCTAATGATAGGATAGTTTCTGCTACGTAAGGAGAAAACAATACAATAGGTATTGTGCGTTTGCCAATGACCATCATTACTGGTGGACTTTTATTCCGAGCAGTTTCTCATGAGCTTTGATGGTTCACTAACCCGTCAAATTAGTTCAGATATTAGTAAACCCTGGTTTGGATTTGAGTGAACCAACACAAACAGGACCGTTTAACAGCACAAGACCAGGCGAAAAGAGATCTGGAAGGCAGATGGTCTTCTGAAATGTGAAGTGCATATCCTAACCAGCGTAACTCTTGAAGCATGAGTAATTCATCTATCGCGGGAGAGTTCTTCCTACGACTATCTGGCGTAGCTCAGCATTCGTAATCCAATGTTCCTACCAGACCCGACCAATGCTTCCGAGACACTGATAGTCAAACATGGACATCTTTTGAGTGTCTTCTTCGCATAGAGGCCACGTCTTTGATCCCTAAAGCAGCATGAATCGCACTGTCTCAGTGCAATCTTTGCCCTTGACAAACAAACTGACGTCACGTCTGCGCCATTGCTGCCGGAGGTTGGCAAACGCTGCCATGACCTTTCCGATTCGATACGTAATCTTATCTCCAGCCAATCCAATGGAACTTATACAACTCCTCAGGTAAGCAAGTCTATCTACCATGTCGATTGGCTCGTCTGAAACCATGAGTTTTGGGTTTGATTCAACCCAGCAGCACTTTGCAGGTGTGAAGCTCATGTCAAGCCGTACGGCAGAGTTATTTGAGCTGTTTAAAATTAGTTGCATTTTTGGACGATCTGAACCAAGGAGAGCAATGACGTGCGCATGCTCAATGTCTGTGAGGGAACGCCCCGGGAGCATTTCAACTCCCGAGGTTTCAGAGGCAGGTAGATAAATTTCAAGCAGCCCATCAGTAATAAAGTTGAAGGAAAAAGATGAAAGAGGACAGCCTTGTCTTATACCGCTGGACGTTAACTACACTTGCTCAACAGGGTATGCCCCAGAAGTTTGTGAACATGATCTGATCCGTATATTCACATAATCCTGGGCGGGTGAGAGTGTATGGTGAGCTCTCTAAAAGCTTCCCTACAAAGTGTGGTGTCAGACTGGGATGTTCACTCTCTTCATTCTTGTTCAACTTCACCGTTGATGAAATAATGAGGCGAACGCTGGGAGGTCTTCAGAACCCTGGTGTTCAAATTGTCGCTGGTTAGAACCTTGCCGATATAGAGTATACAGATGACATCGCCCTCATCTTTGAAGACCAAAACGAAGCACAAGCCCTGTTGAATAGACTGACCACCATCATACCAAATTTTGGCATGCGTCTTGCACCTTCAAAGTGCAGTCATGCATCATAACATGCAGTATCCGAACATATACCTTATGATTCAAGGACAGTCACCGGAGATTGTGGAAAACTACATACCTCGGTAGTTGTATAACATCTGACGAAAATATGACTGATTAAGTCAGTGTAGGAATCTCAAAGGCCCAAATGGCGTTTGCTAATTTGCGTCACCTGTGGCGTCAAAAAGCGACATCACTAGGGCCGAGTATATCAGGTTACAGTAAGGGCTGTGTTGTTGTGTGGGCCTCTGGGGACAGATGTCTGTTTTTGGTTAGTATCAGTGTGTTAGTAACGAGGTGATTAGAAAACTGGCATTTGGTTGTGCGGTAGGTACTTTAATCGGGGGAAACATCCAGCACTACCGACTACGATGGCTTGGTCATGTGCTACGCAAGCCGAAGCACCGTCTATCGAGACGAGTGTTGTTCTTCGTATCTCCCTATATTAGACAAACAGTTTTGAAAGCTGAGAGCATAGCTTCTGTAACCCATTTCCATTCGACTTCCAAGCAACCTTCGTCATCCTCATGAATGCATTTGCAGTAGCATTCTAGTCAGATCAGCTCGATACTCTTGAGCTACTTAAACTCGTCGAGGTTGATGAACGGAATCACTCTCCTTTGGCATGCGTAATGCTGACGGAAGGCGAAGTGATAACCGGGCTCGCACAATGGCATTATCATAGTCAAGTTACGTACCCCAGGAGGAACGATGGCCTCTAATTGAGGCTCTCCGTCGGTAACTGGTAGTCGCATGGTTCTTGACTGTCTTGCAGTTGGTGGTCTTCAAATAGCCTGACTTGAGCGTTTGTGTTGGAAGTTCGTACTGGTCAGGATCAGTGATCAGCACGCAACTCAAGTACTCGCTTCTCATTATCCGTACACAACATGGATTTCAAATCGATCGCCTAATTGTGCCTCTTCTGGACTCAGTCGTCCAAATTGGGCATTCGTATCACCTGCCAAGATTACTCTATCCGTCCTTGCTGACCGAAGCAGTCGTGACAGATCTTCATGAAACATGTCCTTCTCAGTCTCAGAACTGCGATCTGTTGGAGCGTATGCTGATACGTCAAACAAACACCATTTACCGCATCGACCTGCATTGATCTTAATTGAGCCAGACAACCACACAGAGCAAAGACTACTGTTTCCTGGGACCCGATCCAGTAAGGCGCTTTCATTCTAGGGGCTGTGTGCAACTCCCACACCGTATACACCACAAGCATCATGATCACTGGATACCCGAAATGTGAAACGTGAAACATCTGAGGTCGTCCTAAGCGGCTTGAGGTGCAAGACAGAAGCGGCGTCTTGTATGCGTGTTTCGAAGACACAACGTACATCGATAGAGAGGGAAGCAAGGTTTCAACTAGAGATGCTTGCTGCTCACTCTGACATTGAAGGATGCAACATGGATAAGATTTCTTGAGGTTACTAATTGATAATTTTGCTCTATTTTTCCGGGCGATGTTTCAGATACGGAACAATGGCTAAAGGACTTACAGGTGGGTGTGGCGAGATGGCTCACTGGTTGGAACGCGAATTTACTGACCGTAAGGTCCGTGGTTTGAACCCGATCTCTGCTCTGTCTAAGCTTGGGCAACCTGGCAGTATCCAAACCCTCGTGCATGGCGGGTGGGCACCGAAAAGGTGTACAGCTGAACGATTATCTTTATTCTTTTGCAGATGGGTTGATCTCACTGCATCATTCGACGGGTGGAAAAGGGTGTAGGGTAGGGAAGGTCGGTGAGTGAAGAGCTGCAAGGGGAGATGATACTTCCCGGTCGCCCAAACCGGAGAAGGGGGTTCGGTTGATGTACACCATCTTGGGTCTTTGACTCAAAAGGCAGTGGGAGGATATGAGGTTTTTTTTCGGGAACACGGCCCCTAGCATCTGACTCAAAAGTTATAACCGCGAGGCGGCGGTTGTTAGTTTTTTTTCCGGAGGACTTCCAGAAGGCAATCACCCAAAAGTCCGACTCAGTTGCCTGCAGGGGGCCGGCCTGTTTCAAGGACGCAGGGAGCAATGCATTACTGTCTCAACCCTAATGCAACTGCGCACAGCAGGTGCTATTTGAACAACACCGAACTCTGGTTTTAAAAGTATTTTGACTGTAATGGATAATACGGTCGAACATAGGACCACCTTTTTCTGATCCGAGGGAAGACAGCATCGCTGTTTCTATAAATGTGGACTTGGGAACGCCGTATTATTACGGTTGTACGTGGGTGTATACTGTTAGGGCGCCCAGACATAGACAGGAAGGTGATTAGGGTCTTCGAACAAAGATTTTGGCTCAAAAGCTCGATCGCAAGGCAGCGGTATTTGGAAGAAAATGCATTTCATGGAACAGGCCCTGGCCCCAACTTGGAGGGCCAAGGGACTGCGGTAGTTGCCCTCTAACCACTAACCAACCTGGTATGGGAGTCTCTGCGTGTCGCGGGGATCATTCAGTGTAGCTCAATGGGTCAGGGAGACATAAACCGTCACACCATGATAGGGTACATTCTCTTTGTGGCAGCATTCCAGCAATGTGTTTTTGGTATTTACTGTCAGCTGACCTACCAATATCATGTGAGAGTTTGGTTATACCGGTAGTTAATAGCTAAGGCATCCGATTTTGCGATGTGGAAGTGAATGCTGATTTGATGGACATTATGCTAAATTGCTTCACTGCATTCCTCCCGTGGAATTCTTTCTGGTTCCTGTCATACTTGACAATGTCCCCTCCTAGATGTTGGTAGGTATCCAATAGCGTTCCAGTCGTTAGTTGCGTAAAACACGGCTTCTTTCGTTACTCTAACCGGAATGTTGGTTGACTAGAGAGGTGGAAACTTCGTGGTGAGCAATTTTCGAAGTTCGCTTGCCGAAGGGCTTTGCACTTTCTTTCTTATCAGGCCATCGCACGTTGGCAGTGGACGAGCGTGGAGGTAGAGGTACTTGTTGAATATAACGCGGTGATAAACAACAAGACATCCTTATGTCACTAGATGCAACGAGTGATCCGTTATCTGGCTCACGGTGGTGATCTAGTCTGCTTGATAATGTCGTCGTTCAACAAAATGATCGTGCGATCGAGTGCTTCGTCGATGACAGAGTGGAACGTTTGCCTTGTTGAAGTTGACTTGAGGTTAAGAGGGGAATAATTCAGCCTCCAGCTGGGTAGCGGCGACAGTGTGCACGGAGAAGGATGGTATTACCTGACCGAACGGCTTAACCATTTTTTACCGGTTTTAGAAGGCTGCTGGTTTACGGGTACGGCCGTACTGATTGTTTCAGGTCCTGGTATTCTGCATTCTGCCACCGTGCTGTGACACAACAATGACATTCTTCGTGACTAGGAAATTGTTCATTTGCCGTCATGATTCCGTTTCAAGACATTAACTTCTTATGTTTCTGTAGCTCCCAGAACTGCAGGTGTCGATAGGCGCTTCTCGTAAAACTACACTGGTAGGTGGTTTATTGACGGGTGACAACCAGGTGATGCGAAATTAATGTAAACAATCGTTCAGCTGTAGCACCCTCTCGGTGCCTAACTGCCATGCCACCCAAAGGTTGCACGAGGGCTGGGATACTCCCAAGTTGCCCAAGCCTAGACAGGGGAAGTCGAGAGGCAGAGGTCGCGTTCGAACCGCGGACCTTCCGATCAGTAAATTAGCGCTCTAACCACTTGAGCCATCTCGCCTCGTCTCAAGTAAACGTGTCTTTTGGTATGCCATATTGGGCGGAGCCAGGGATAGACATAGAAGTTCCCTCACTGTCTGAAAGACTCAGCAGCACTGTAGTGTTTTTAGTGGATATTTGCCGGTTAGGCGTTTGTTATGCGAGACGGGTGCTACATCAATTTACCGCAGGCATTGTTTGAATTGGATCATTGGATCTGCTGTTTGCCTGAACCGTGACGACGTTTGTAGTTTTCTCTCATGCTAGAGGCCATTTCCGACCAGTAATCCGTACAATCTTTTCTGGCTCTATGGATATCGGAAATCGGAAGTGTTTGCCATAGATGCTTGGATGATCTTTTCAGGGTGCTGTGAGACGCGCCCGACGTTCGCCGCAGCAGCCTGTGTTATTGCTGTCTTCACATTAGGTCACAACTTTCCAACGGGCATGAATTGATCCTTCGAAGACAACGGTAGTCTGGTAAACAGTTCTGCTCGTACATTGGATCCAGCTGCTACAATTCCGATCACCGGAAAGTGGGGGAGCGTGGGCGATACATCCAAGCATTGGCCGCGATAGCGTGCTCAGTTAACTACGCACTGAAGGTCATAGCTTTCATGCATGATGATCGCTGACTGCGCGATTGGACAGTGTCATTAACCGTTGGCTACTCTGCAGGGTTTGATCCCACTTAGCCTTGTAGCAGCACTTTACAGTTTGCATGTGTGAGGCGGATACCGAACCATGCGACAGAATTACTTAAGATAGTTTTTATTTCCGAAGGATCTGAACAGATGTTTCCCTCTTGTAGTTCGATCCATTTTGGAATCTGTGTTATGTACTTAGTAGTATGTGGGGCATGGGACCTGCGCGAACAAATGCATGCGCGTTATGACCTGATTTCTGTTCTGCATTAGGACCATCAGACTGCTTTAGGATGCAGTTAATTAGGGGTCTCGAACATTGGCAACGTGTGTTCGATGTACTGGAGATCGATTAGAGCCCATGGACCTACTTAACTGGTTGCTAGCTCAGTCAAAATGAGAATGATTGCTTCGTTTGAAACTTCAGTTCCCACGTTCCATCCACGCACATCCTCTGTGCGTGCGGTCGAGCTACTCCGGTAGATAATCTCAGGAATGACTCTTGACGGGAGCCCTTATGAACAAGCGTGTGTTTGCTCAAGAACGTACATGTAGAATACAATTCAGATCCCACTTGAGTGTTAACGTGAACATGAAGCCATATTCAACAGTTTTCGTGTGCCGTCATACGAGACTATTGCCATAGGATCCACGACACTGAATGTTTTGTTGATAACTGAACTATTTTTCCACTGTCGCATAGTTGATCCGAATGGTAATGATGAAGATGAAGAATCATGATGTTGTTGTGTCTGTCTTGGAGCCTTTCTTTGACTGCGGCGCTGGATACAATAGGGCAAACTTCGTTCCATTTTTCTTCAATATCCACGGAATGCGCCTGGTGTTTTTGACACAAACTCAACGAACGAATCAATATGCGCTTAAATTTTTTTTCGGGTGGAAGGAGGGGAGAGAGAAAGAGATGGGTTATCCTGAAATTCGTGAACCATTTTTCAGCGATATGAGGAAAAGACGATGATCGATTGATTAGTAGTCAGGTTCACTCGTTTTTGGAGCTTAACTGCTTCACTCTGTGCTGTCTGTTCTGTTTCTACGTGTTGCATTTTCCATCTTTCCGTCACAATCTAGTCTGCTAATCGGACACTTTCGGTACTGTCATAATTCGGTGTCAGCGATCCGATGTTGTTTTTGTAGGTGATGCAATCTAATTGGGCTGACATGCCCCATCTACTGGACTACCTAGAAATATTTGCTGTAGTTTCATCCGTGCTATTGGCTGACAGCCATTTGTTCGCCTCTGATAGTAATAGTAATAGTAATTTACACTCTTGTCTGATTGACGTTGTTTTTGCTTCTCCGGGTACCGTGCTATGGTATATTTTTCGTGTAAACTACGACTATGTTGTGTACTGCAGACGATATTGCAACTCCCATGTTGGTCCTCGGCTTGCCGTCCCTCCCATCATGGTGTAACGGTGATACTGCTGATTAGGGAGGCACGCGAGTAGTATGTGTTGTTCGTAGAATTTCGCTTTGCGTCGACTGAAAAAGGGAATTCTGTTGCGGAATTCGTGGGGCCACTTTGTAACATTTGCTTGGATTTGACCGACGAATGAGTGGAGGCAATGAATCTCTAGGAAGACTCGTTCGGGAGAAGATCTGTGTCCAGTTTTTGTAACTAAGATGCAGATTAGAGTTTTGCTTCCCTGTTCAATGGTCTGTAACCGGTCAGTTGGCATTTCCGAATAAATAACTCCGCAGCGAAGGCCTTCTTCCTTTCAATGGTATACCAAAAGGCATGGTAGCCTCAGCTAGCTTTTTGCGGAGACGAACGAAAATCATTACAACTGTCTATAGAGTTGTCACGAGGTGTTCCTTAGAATCTTCGTGAGCGGTTGAAGTATGGATGCTCAACCCTGTTTGGCTGACACTGACCAATCAGGACATGCCTTCATTTGCTCCGTAACCCGCATGTGACACATCTGTCCAATCGACGTGATGTTCGGTTACTTAGAGCAGCTGGTCACCGGACAGGCTAACTCGAGCTCACCTATTTAAACGTTGCTCGTTCTATTTCTTTTCTTTGATGATGACCTCAAGGTAAGTTCAGTGGTTGAGGCTCGAACTTATTGACCGGAAAGTCTGTGGTTCGAACTCACCCCCAAAACGAGCTGCAGCTGAACGATTATATTTTATTTATTTTCTTAAAAGTCGAGAAACCACCTGCCCATTTCCTTCACTCTAACTTGGAGTTTTTATTCCATGAGTTTCTGATATGACGATATCCAATTTCAGAGGTCACAATCTGTCACAGTCACAAATCGAGGTGGTAGGTAGTACCCCTAGAGACATCTGATTGCTGATGGTGCATACATTTTATGCAGCCCATAAGTCCATGAGAGAGCAAGTGAGAATCATTTTTACTCTGTTTTAGACAATACTCTTAGTTGATCAACCCATGAACTGACTTTCCGATGGTACTACGGTTGAATAAGTCTGCTTTTGTCTTTTGAAATGTCCAACTAGGCTTCCGGTTATCTCTCGACTTGTCTCCGAATTTCCTGACTAAAAACTCTAAACGTGTGTGTGTGTGTGTATGATAGAGTTATCTTCTTGGCATCAGCAAGTTTGTAGTTATTGTCTCGTTTCGCGGGAATCGACCATGGTCCTGGCAAACCAAAAACTAATTTGTATTCTCTAGGTAACCTGATCGCGATTAGCATTAGCCCTTTCACACACACACACACACACACACACACACACACACAGATGGGTACAAAAACATCTAGTGAACCAGTGTGCATAGTGTCACGAGACCAGGGGTCTTTGATTCACACATCTCAGATTAGGTTGGCACGCACTCTTTTCATGTTTTTTTTCCATAATGCGCAGTGTTCTTCGACGACTCGGATACCGTCTAATTTGTAGTCACCCATCTACCAGTGTGCACCCTATCATATACGGTACATCGATTGTTTCGAGCGCACAGCAGTCAATGTTAGAAGCAGCTGGTAAAGAGGGTATCCTTGTCTTGCGGGGTTTCTGCCCGCTTCTAGAATACTCATGGGTTTTCCGTGGAAGCGACTACAGGCACGTTGTTTTACTCTCTTTTCCAGATGAATATCGAAACCATCAACCCTAGTCTAACTAATGTTAGCTCTCCAAAACCCCGATTTACCCGAACTACTCCGACTCACTTGCGTCAAACCAGTAATACACAACCGAATCTTCTATCGGAAACTGTCCTGGCACAGGAACAACAGCGGCCCACACTGTCCGCATCTCGAACAGACAGTTACGATAGTGCCAGTCTCACTCGGACTACGAACAATATGCGCGCGTGTTCCCTGGAAAGCTTTCCCGCAATCCCATGTCTGACCACAACGATGAAAAAGTCAATGGTGGTGCGCGCATTGTTTGATTATGATCCCTATACGGATACTGGGTTGCCTGGTCGGGTAAGTCATCATCCAATAAGTGTCAAACCGGACACTTGAGTTGTTATTCCAAAGTTATTCTTTTGCTCCATATGATGAAGTTAAAATGTGTCAAAGTTGGACTGTTTTGGGAGGATTCTCTGTTCAACAGCAATGATGCGGTCAGTACTGGTTGGGTGTTGAAAAGTCGTTCAGCTGTAACACCCTTTGGGTGTCTAGCTGTCATGCACCCGGGAGAAAGCACGATGGCTGAGCTACCGGCAGTTTGCTCAAGCCTAGACCAGAGCAGTCGGGATTGGGTTCGAACCACGGAACTTCCAGTCAGTGAGTTCGCGGCCTAACCACTGAACCATGTCGAGCTCAGATAAGGAAAAGAGAAATCGTTTGAGTTAGGAAAGGCTTCATTGTGGCTCAAGTGGTTAGAGCGCGAATTTACCGAACGGAAAGTCCGTGGTTCGAACGCGACCTCTGCCTCTCGACTTCCCCTGTCTAGGCTTGGGCAACCTGGCAGTATTCCAACCCTCGTGCAACCTTCGGGTGGCATGGCAGCTAGGCACCGAAAGGGTGCTAAAGCTGAACGGTTTTCGTTGTAATTCATGCGTGGAACAGTGTCTTGCTTCCAAATGATTGATTGATTGATTAATGCTCATGGTGTTGTATATCGAGGATGGGGTTGCTTTGGATAAAGGGGCCAACGGGTTCTCCTAACACTTGTTTGGCTGGTTTTCCAGTATCATCTTTCCAGTTAGGCGTTGCGAGTTCGTATGATTATGCCTTTATGCACAAAACTGCTTGGTTTTTGTCACATTGGCCATGAACTTGTCACAATGCTCCTGGTACTTTCTTCAGCCTATCTGGTTAACGAACCCCGCCGTTTGTTCGTTTCGTTGCCACGTATCATGGTTATTCTGCGAGACGGACGAAGTTTGACTTGACAGAAAGGTGTGAAAGTTATGACGGTGTTTTTGGTGTTGTCCGCCTTAGAGGATGGGGTCCGCGTGACCCCTGAGTTTGACTGAAGGCGTTACGAGTAATGGTGGCTGATCCATATGAGTGGCGTTCCTGGTGTCAGTTTCTTTCCAGTTTGTCTGGTTGAGCACTTGGAGGTGTAGGTACCTCAGAATGCTTGTGATAGGCCAGTACCAGGTCCCCTCCCTCCCTCGCTCACATTTTTTCGATCCTTTTCACTTTAAGACTTGAAATAAACCTTGTGTCTGTATGATAGTGAAAAATCTTCGTCGACAGTGACGTTTCTGGGAGACCAAGAGAATACACTGCACGATGAGGTCTGGAATAAAGGATAGTAAATTTAAACCCTCGTTTATCCTTATTGAAGTCTAACAGCTGTGAGCAGATTCCGCAGCATATCTTCCGTGGTGTCAGTTTCCAGTTTGTCTGGTTGAGCACTTGGAGGTGTAGGTACCTCAGAATGCTTGTGATAGGCCAGTACCAGGTCCCCTCCCTCCCTCGCTCACATTTTTTCGATCCTTTTCACTTTAAGACTTGAAATAAACCTTGTGTCTGTATGATAGTGAAAAATCTTCGTCGACAGTGACGTTTCTGGGAGACCAAGAGAATACACTGCACGATGAGGTCTGGAATAAAGGATAGTAAATTTAAACCCTCGTTTATCCTTATTGAAGTCTAACAGCTGTGAGCAGATTCCGCAGCATATCTTCCGTGATTTTCTCCCCCTTTTCGGAAGATGTGCTCCCCGTAATTCCTCCTCGTCTTTCGAAGCACCTCCGTTATTCAATGCCTCACAGCTCACCTGCGACAGACAGGCTCTCCTGGGCGTCAGTATCAGTTCGAACCTTTGCGTTTTTCACAACACCGCCACTCGACATTCTATGCACCATATATCTTTCAGTCGTCATGCAGAAAAATGAACAATACGCCCCACTGTTGACGTCTTCATGTTTACCTGTTCCATTGTGCTTTTGACGTATGTGAGAATCCTTTTTCTGCGACATGAGAAATGTAGCCAGTTGGTGCAAATCAGCTTGCTTCTAGGCCACTTCTTTCATGTCAAAGTGGTTCGCTGAGGCACAGTGATCTGACGTCATACTGCTTCAGCTTGATTGTTTCCTGCAAAGTGCACAATTGCTCGCCATAGGAGCTAATCTCGTGAGTACCATGTCACGAGAACGAACCTATCCTCACGGCGTTGCACGAAGTTCGCAAGGAGGTAAAGCTGTCTGTGTAGGCAGAAAGCTGAAGCTGTCGAATCCGTACAGGCAGCCTGTTGTTTCTGCTACCTCATACCCAACACCACATGCCTATGATGTGAGGGCTTGTCGACATGACCAGCAGAATAGGACGGTGCCATTTTGGGGGGATCAGATATGGACGGAACATACTGGACTCATGATTTCGGGTTTGGGCTAACATTCATACCGCTTGGAATAGATAATCTAGACACATGCGCCGTTCAGATGAACCAGGTATGTGGAATTTCTACTCGCATACTAGCTTTGGTCGAAGAGATAACGATGTAATCTCTCTGTGTTCTTCTGATGTTTCCTCATTTGGAGGAGATACACTGCACCATACGAGTTAGACTGGTGCAAGTTTGATGCACATGACTGGAGCGGTACACTTTGGATCAGGTATAGCTACTATTGGGTGTCAGAGCACCACATACATGATGTATGCTCAGCTGTTCTGGTTAATATTTTGTATCCGATTCCGTTACCAAGGTATCTAAGCCTATCTGCTTGAAAATGCGTGTATTTCACCAACTGCGCACAATTTGGTGTTCAACTAGACATAAGTTTGGCGGAGATTCACGACTAAGCCCCAAGAAGAGCGAAATCTTTCGTGGCCTATGGAAACGTTTTCAGTAACCTATGAGTAGTGTGTTCCTCCGAGAAAATAGACTCAACATATTTCACCCTCGCACGTATTTGTCCACCCTCCAGGGTCTCACGCGACCGTTTTTGATTGGACCGGAAAAAGCGGCTTTCTCAGCTATTCACATTTTCCCGTCTGTCCTTACGTCTTTCCTGTCCGTCTTCATGGTATGACAGCTCTTCTACTATGCTAAACGTGCTCACGTTTTCCTGTTTTACGCGATGTTATCGGATACGGATTGGCTGTACCGCAATGGAATGCATGTGTGTTTGCATTCAGTCTGCAACGATTTCATCCTGAATGTAAGCATGCCAAGTCCAACGGGTCTGTAGGTTTCGGTCGGTTGGTATTGCTAACACACACACACACACACACATACACACAGTCCACGCAACGACTGTCTATCATGGTCAGCACTTTCAGAACAATCTATCGTTTGTATCTCAGGTTATCCTACTTCTGGGTTCGGTCCGCCATGATTCTTGTACGGGCAAACTATGCTGCCAGTTTCGAAAACTTAGAATAAATAATCTTTTTTTATGTGCCTACTTGATTGAAAGGTCTGAATCCAAGGATCGAATAAATGTCGCGCGATATTCTTTCTGGTCGAACCCTTAGTGTTTGGCTACCAAGTCATCCTTTTACGCAAAATTTAGCGGAATATCCGACTTTCCTTCACCCGTGAACAAATCGTCTTTTTCAGAAAAGTTTTGTAAACAGTCGGTCGACTCATTGCCGGACAGTGCTTCGCTTTCGTGGTGAATAAGTCACCAGGCTGACTGAGTTTTAAGGCATACGAAGCAGCACTGAGTGAGACCTCTTTCAACCGGCAGAATTAATCAGGTGTTGAATGTTGATTGTTTGGATGGTTGTTGCCTGGATGACTGGAGGACGGATGTGTTAGAGGAATTGAGCTGGGCAGTTTCGGGCACTGTAATGGAATAGTTCTCTTGGATGTTGTTCACAAATTCTCATTGGTTTGTGTCGGGCTAACGAGAGCAAGTAGATACTAGTCGGAATAGATTTCGCCCAGACCACTTCAGTTACAACCGCACATCCACACGCGTCAACTCGGTTGATATAAGACCGATCACCGCATGCTTACCAGTCCTACACCCTATAATACTTAGCGATCTCTAAGCCCTGGACCACCAGAAGGCAGGGTAGGAATTTTGGTCGTTGTCGGAAGATTTCTACCCTTCCCACTTCATTTTTGGGCCTAGTATGGGGTACCGACACCCCGCCGCTTGTGCTCGTTGATTCTCGAGTACAGACTCTGCTGTGTGCTCCATCTAAATCTCTGTGCAATCGTCACAGTTCACTTTGCAGGCACAGTGGTGTGTCTTGGTGGACGGTGATGCAACTCTCTATGGGTCCCTTGGCTTCCTGCTCCGCCCACTATGGTATGTCAAAGGGCACTGCAGCTCTACACAGCCCTTCATGGAGACTAAGGAAAATTAATACAACTATATTTATAGGGTAGTCACAGAGTGCTCCACAAGGTCGTGCCAGAATCTCCGTGAGGGGGCGAGTAGCCTCGAGTCAATGGTGCTTGACTCGGATTGGCTGGCATTCTGACCAATCAGGGTATGCCTTCGTTTGGTCCCTGTTCTGCACGTGACACATCCGTCCAAATGATGTGATGTTCGGTTATTAGGGACGGCTGGCCTCCGAACACACACTTCCCAGTCCTATCAACCAGAAGGCGGCACTTCAATTAATCCAACATTGACTGTGAAGTTTTTCCTTTCTCGAATGCTACTCTAATGTTTGTTTTGGCCAAACATGGCTATTCGTTTCTCGCACAGAGACTAGCCTTATCTCCTATTGATATTAGGAGCTAGATTACTTGGTGGCTAGGGCGCGAATTTACTGACCGGAAGGTCCATGGTTTGAACCGGACCTCTGTCTCTTGACTTCTGTCTTGGTTTGGATAACGTGGCACTATCCCAGCCTTTCTGGTGGCATGGCAGCTAGGCACCGAAAGGGTGTCACGGCTGAACGGTTATCTTTTTTCTCTAATTTTAGTCTTGGCCAACATCCGGTAGTTTCAAACGTTCGCGTCTTATGCGAGGTGACTGTCCTTCCAAATCACTGTTAGTCCTCCAAATGCCCGTTCATTTGTGTGCTAATTTGGTTTTCACGTTAAACTCACCCGAATCCCCCGTTTATGCTGTTCTTTAGTTGGCATGCAACTGAGAGTAGTTGGCGAATTTTGTACAAGTAGATCAAATGGTTGACGAAAACTCTGGGACTGCGCCTACCTGAGGAGTTCTAAGGGGGTGAACACGATCGTGGGCTGTTTTGTATACAGCATCAAAACAGAACGATGACGTGTGGATCGAGGCTGAAGTTGTCCCATGCAACCCAGGGCTATCTAAAGTCAATGGAAAGGCGTTCAACATGGCTAACATTAGTCAAAGACTCAGTATTGATGTGCTCCATATTACTATACGGATCAGAAACCTGGTCGCTGCGCGCCGAGGACGTCAAAAGACTTTCAGTGTTTGAACATCGATGTCTTCGGAGCATTACTAGAATCTGGTGGGAACGACGGATCAGCAATGCTGAAGCACGGTATTCAGGAGAAATAACTCACCCTCGATAGATGAACTGATCACACTGCACAGGTTGCGCTGGCTTGGCCACGTGCTGCGTATGCCAGTCGACCGACTTCCTCGAAGGGCTCTTTTCGCACAACCACGTGAAGGATGGAAGAGAGCCAGAGGCGGTCAAACGATGGCTTGGCAGCGAAGTATGAAGGCCATTACCAGCAAACTCAGCTGCGGTCGTCTTCCTGGATGGGGACCCCGAGACGGGTCATATCAATGGTTAGAGACATTGTCAGACATGGCCCAGTCGCGCCGCGCCCTCAGTGGCGTTCATGCATCCAAGCTATTGCCTTCAATGCATAGCCCCCTTCCCTATTCCCCCACCTAACGGTCCACCTACAGTGCTGTATTTACGCACGAATTTATCAGCTCCCGCCTCCAATGCGCAGCTGTCTACCCCACCTCCCCAAATCAACGGTGAACGAAACTGTGGTAGATACAACCACTGTACGACATGTACACGGCTATTACAGCTAACAATGATGATGATGATGATGATGATTGGTACAATTGATGAATCACCTGTGGCTGATAGAACAAACTGACGAATGCACGAAAGTCCACGTGGGACAAAGCCGTTGATTGATCCGTACACGGGAATTAGTGAGCCTATACACAAGAAAACACGGATTAATGCCAAATGGTAACTAACAAGAAGGCGTTGATCAAGTTTATCAGCTAGAAGAGACCTCATCGACTGGTTCTCCGTCAGTCACCCGGTGACTCACGAAGCTTTTTAGTGTTGAAGGCGAGTCGTTGCCCGGCAATAAATCTACAGGTTATCTACGAAACCTCTCTGAGACGGTAATTTCCCAATCGGTTCTAACTATTTTCCATAGGATTGAATACGTGCTTCTTAAGCCATTTAGCATATCCGAAAGTCACCGATACGATATTGCAATCTGAGGGTTTTTTCTAAGGCAATACTAGTCAGTTTGTGGAATACGGTTTCAGGTCCTCTAGTCGCATCAGTTAGGTTCCTGTTTCATTTAGCAACTGCTATCTTGCGTTCGATAGCCCCACTGTTGACCTACAATTGATCAGTTGAAGTGATTTGTCGTTTCATCCCATGTAAATTAAAAAAAATAGGAAATTCGACTATTTATGAGTAGTCAGCTGGACCTATCGGAGTATTAACCACGTTCTTCCACTGTGATTTCTTATCAAATATCGGCATTATGTTTCCTCGTTTAAAACGATATCTGCGAATGCTAAGAAACTAGGTCATCTTAAAAAAACGTGTAAACGAGAGATTCAGCTAGGTTCCAAGTGAGTTTCCCATCAAAGCCAAATTGACATGCAAATGAGTGTATTTGTTGCAATCTAAAGTGTTTGACTTCAAGTAGAACATAAGGTTGACAGAAACTCGTGGACTGCGCCTGTATGATGACCCCCAAGAAGGGCGAAACCGGTTGTGGGCTGTCCAAGAGTTTTCAGCAACCTCATGAGCAGTGTATTGCGTCCATACATGTATGGTGATATCTCGATATCGTATCAGTTGAAACATGAGGTGGCCTGGTGCAGCCTGTTCAGTTGCTTAAAAACAGTACAAACGATAAATTCAGCTGGGTTCCAGATGAGTCTCCCATCAAAGCCAAATCGATATGAAAATGAGTGTATATGTGGAAAAAATGGGTCATCTCCAGTTCCTATCACATGTGCCACAGTACGGATAGAAATTGGCGTTATCTCTCAGCTTGTAACGAAGTCCATAACGTTGGCTGCGGACAGTACGGGTTCCGTTCTGCACGGGAATTGCCGATATAACAAAGCTCCGATTTGTGCGTGATAATCAAGAACAGTTGAAACATTCGTTACAAATGGGTTAATGCGTTTCTGCATTTGTCCATTTGTGCGGTGATAAATCTTCAATTAGCATGGCGTTCCACTTTCGTCTGGACCTGATATAGAACCACTTCTTCCCAAAATTGCAGATACATTTCGTCTGCCTTATACTTCATGCTTAAAAGAAACCGCAATGTACCATGTATCGAATTGCCGATTGTTGGCACTTAGGTTCAGTGGGGTATTTGACCCTCTGAGTGGTGAAAATCCTTGTGGCTGCGAAGCCACAAAAGGAAGTTTCATTCATCTTCCACTGATGTAATGACCTCGCCGGAGTAGTGACCACTGCAACCTGAAAATCACCGCGGGTTGGTTTTAAAGGAAGGTCCGTGGTTCGAATCCAATATCGATATCTCGACTGCTGCTGTCTAGGTTTGTGAGACGTGGCAGTATATCGGTCCTCAGGCTTCCTTATGGTGGCATGGCAGCTGTGCACAGACAAGGTGTTACCGCTGAACGATTATTATTATTATTATTATTATTATTATTATTATTATTATTATTATTATTATTATTATTATTATTATTATTATTATTATTATTATTATTATTATTATTATTATTATTATTATTATTATTATTATTATTATTATTATTATTATTATTATTATTATTATTATTATTATTATTATTATTATTATTATTATTATTATTATTATTATTATTATTATTATTATTATTATTATTATTATTATTATTATTATTATTATTATTATTATTATTATTATTATTATTATTATTATTATTATTATTATTATTATTATTATTATTATTATTATTATTATTATTATTATTATTATTATTATTATTATTATTATTATTATTATTATTATTATTATTATTATTATTATTATTATTATTATTATTATTATTATTATTATTATTATTATTATTATTATTATTATTATTATTATTATTATTATTATTATTATTATTATTATTATTATTATTATTATTCAGTGATATCTCGACTGGATAGGTCCTTCGAGCCGTGTGAACGTGATAGCATTCCTTTGAATGGATATTGCGCTGCCGGTACAAAAACCCAAAGTGACATGCATGCAGGTTGGAATTCTTGTCATCAGTACACAACACGAGTCCACAAGTCCTGCCTTCACAAGTAATCAACTCCAGTAGAGCCTAATGAATCACACCAGCATAGCGCACACACACACTTCTATGTATTTGTCATTTTGATGACAAGCACAAACAGTTGATATGTCTAACTTGGGATGTAATTTTTCCTGGTGTGTTCTGATAAGCATTTAGCGATGCTTTTATGGCGCAGTTAGTTCCCGTCTGCCGCTGTTCAGTACAATCTCTAGGAAGTTGTAGTCACGGTGATGTCTCAGCTCAGTTCTTGGTGTAAACCTTCCTGACTAGAAACACCAAAGATTCACTGTATGTAGTAAACGACCAAAACCAAGTAAAACACATGTACAACGCATTGTGTGAGGCGACAACATTATGGAAATCCCGACGTCTTCTGGACGTGGCATTGACTACCGGCACTCGGCAGATACTGAATCGTGATTGGCTGTTGGGTCCACACTTTTAGCCAATCAGAGCTCGCCTTGGTGCTGGACCGGCAACTGGCCCAGTGTTCATGTGAATCGCGTGCGTGGTTGTATCAGGGCCTAATTGCGAGCGGTAAAGTAGTTTTGGTGCGAAATTCGGTGTAACAAAAGTGTTTGTTATCCGATTAGAATGTTTCGCTTATCTATCGTGTTTAGCAGTCAGCCCATCCACCCACAGTTGCGGTACTCTGGGACTAAACGGTTTCTACTTAATTCCGATTTAAAATCCTCTAGTGTTTATGTTTTTCAGTACAATGTACTATCATTTTTCGCCACCCCGGTTTACAGACCTTTAGCGAACATTCATCGCTTGTGAATTCTCGTGTAAGTGCTGCAGCTTACTTATAAAATAATACGAATACTGGCAAATATGTACAGGTTAGTATGTATATGGACCGGGGTTTTGGATCTAGCCAACTGCAGGACCGTAGGGTTTTTGTGAGCTGAGATTTCTGTGTACACCAGTGCTCCCTGGGAGGAACGCTCTCTCAAACAGTTCCATAGTTAGGGATGAGAATACTCATGAACAAAAGAATCAAGTAGGGTTGAACAAGTTTTGGTGTGCCCGTCTATCAGAGCGGACAGTGACGCAATGGATAAGGCGCGAACTGACTGACGGGAAGTTCCTTGGTTCAAACCCGACATCAGCTGCTCTCGTCTAGGCTTTGACCAGCTGTCAGTATTTCAGCCCTCCTGCTTTCTTCGGGTGGCATGGCAACTGAACGATTATACAATTATTCTGCCGATGTTTCCATATGTTATCCGAGGAGGACAGTATTCTAGCCATAAGGTCAACTTTTGCCAGTACAAAACAAAACCGTTGGTGAGCAGTCCGTTACTGTGGGGAAGGAGGTGATAAGAATAGATTATATTGTCGAAAGGAAGATATGTAAAACAATTGACTGTCTGCTGAAAAGCTGTACCAGTGGGATATGCTCTTTTGCATATCAATTTGGGGAGACTCACCTGCAGTCAGTGGGTCTTAAAGGGCACCTCTGCGTGCACATTTCATCGTTCAGCTGTAACACCCTTTCGGTGCCTAGCTGCCATGCCACCCGAAGGAAGTATGAGGGCTGGGATACTGCCGGGTTGCCCAAGCCGATACAGGGGCAGATGAGCTATTGGGGGTAGGTTCGAAACACTGAGCTCTCTCGAGCTTACTTGGTTGGATTTAAATTGAGAGAAACGCCTTGCGGTGGTTAGAACAGCTAATGATCGGCACTCAGAGAGCAAACCCTGTCAGCCTCACGATTTTGGTTGATGTTTTGTTGCTGTGATCGGTGACCTCATCGTGGGACAGAATCCATCCATGCATGTCGATCCCGAGAAGCTTCTGGTGGGGCAACGCCCTACCAAGTGGATAAAAACTGTTCATTTCTGTGGAACGAATGTGAACAATACCGTTTTTTCCACCTCAGAAGTCGCCACTGGAGGACCCAGTCGACACGTGACCACATGATGTGGTTTCTTTGATTGGAGGTACTGCAAGCTTATCTTCCTATGTTTTCTGACTACAGACAGCGTTCCATAAGGTCGAGTCGTTTGACTGCAAGGTAAAAGATGCCTAACGTGCGTTTAATCCAAGGAGTTTGGCCCAAATATGGACGGGATATTACCTGCTAACCCCGTACTTTATTTAAAGCGTGCGGTGTAGAACGATCCGTGTTGATAAACAGCGTTTCCCCGATTCAATGTACATTGAAGCAAAGCTCTAAACAGCTCGAGACCACGTCGTGTATTTTCCAGTGAATCGGGTTTTTCACTTTTCTGTACGATAGTAGTTTGCCTAGGTAGATGGCACCGCTGACAACCATG
The DNA here is from genome assembly GCF_000715545.1 of Opisthorchis viverrini. Classification (NCBI taxonomy): domain Eukaryota; kingdom Metazoa; phylum Platyhelminthes; class Trematoda; order Opisthorchiida; family Opisthorchiidae; genus Opisthorchis; species Opisthorchis viverrini. The sequence goes on from NW_008751710.1 coordinate 800,042, forward strand.
GGACCAAACGGTTTCCACTTTGGCGGGTCGATGATGCATCAACTTCAGAAGATCTTGTTCGGCTATTCCCTAATGGACATTGGTCGGAATATCGCAGCTTGACTTTGGAAGTAGATTACTGTGGCATTTTATCGCGGATATCGTCAAATCGGTCAACCAGGGTCTGGGAAATTAAAGTGGGTAGAGCGTGGTTCACAGTACATTTATCTCGAACTTCGGTCTTCGACTAGGCGTAGCCGAGCAACGCTAAAGACTTGACTTTTGATCCCGTCGTTCGGGTTCACCCTTTGCCATATTGGTTACTACTTTCTGGGTTCGAAAAGCTGGTTTTTGTAAGAACAATGCTATCCGATGACTTGCTTTCGAAATCATGAGCGACGGGGGATTCACTGTTTTCCATCATGGAAAAACCTCGACTAACCAACTCTACAATGTGTTAACTTCTGGGGAGTTGTAATACTCACACTCATCCAACCAACGGAATAACCAACCGACTCATGCAAACACATGCGACAACGCAATAAAACTCCGAAGCGGGCCAATAAATTCGTCGAATCGTTTCTTCTCAACTAGCCAATCACGTTAAGAGGTAACAGGTAATCTTCAAATGCTACATAAACGCACATACCGACCCAACTGCGGACCTACAGTACCTCCTCCTACTGTGGCGAAACGTTTACAAGTCAATTATCAGGCTTGGTGGACAGATAGACAGCTACCTGATCAACCATCATCTGATCTACCATTTCATTACCAACATCGAGCGTACTTAACAGCTTTACGTAAGATTAGGCATTGCGCGGTAAAAGTGTAAATCCTCATGCAATCCTTCCAATTAATTGTGCAGCTAGCTAGGAAACTGTTGTACATTCATGTTCTCTTCTCATTCTTCCGTAATTGTTAATTTTCCCATTATATGTGAGTTCACTCTGCCGATTTGTGTCAACAGCACATGTATAACGTGACCTTTTACGCTTATCTTCACTTATTCAAACACGATGATATCCTCAACATGTACTCCGCATGCCAGAAGACCGTCTGTCTTCCGGCCCTGTGCTGAGTGGATGTGACCTAGAGGTGGACAGTGTATGACCTGGTAACGGAGCACGAAAATGCTAACCAGTAAACTAAATCGGGTAGGCAACTGCCGCCCCCTTGGGTGGAAAGCCCGAGACTTAATTCACCAGTGGCTATTGACACTGGCGCGAATGGCCCAACCGCACGGTCGGTGGCGCTCATGCATCGAAGCTATCGCCTTCAATGCGTAGCTACCCAAGTTCCGAACAAACTGAATAAGCCTCCGCCCCCGAGGCTTGGTTTTGTATTCCACATTCCCGCTTCCCGGTGATCGAAATTGTAGCAGTTTGGACCAATGTGTCTACGGTACACGGTTTTATAGCTTACAAATTGAGTTGAATTGAATTGATCTCTTGGACGGAACGCTAAGCGCAAGTGAACAAATCTTCAGAGGATATGCTTGTCAGCCAGTGGATATTCATTCCCACAGGTGCCCCCTCTCGTTTCATGTATCCAGTCCATCTATCATTATTTTTTTAATGCTCATTTTCATAACAATAGGACTGATATCCATATGGTTTTCAATTTATGAACTAATTGTATAGACGGTTCTGATCGCATTGTTTGCATCGATTGTTTTGAAATCCATTTCACTGACGTTCGATTTGCTTTTGTCGCTTCTCGATCGGAAACAATCAGCTACGCTTTTGATCTCCTGAGTGTATCCCGCTGATTTGCGACAAACAGGAATTGGCATCAGGATCACATGCTCTTGTGTCACGTGCTATGACATTGTCCTTGCACACATCCATCCATCTATATGTCCAGGTGTAGGTCGGCTTCGTGTTGCTCGTGGAAACTTGACTCTTGTCCACACGTGCGCCTACTAAGCGGCTGATCGATCCTGATTTGGTGCACTTGTCACGATGGCATTACAATGAAAGTCTGATTTCAACGTTATTCTGCATACTCATGCCCTTGACAAAGTCAGCCTATGGATTTTTGCAACCGAAGTCGAACGAATGTTTCAAAGTTGACCGGTTGTACTAGTCGACTAAGGGTATTTTTCGTGTGGATATCTGCTACCTGCCCTGAACCAGCTGTCAGCAGCTGACCTTGTCTACTATGTACTATCGGTCTTCGTATAGCTTTGTAAACAAGCAACGCCCGCCGCATCGTGCTTTGCCACTTCCGTGGCCTGTAGGGTGGGCATGGAGCAATCTGAGAATCAATCAAGTGGTCCAGCATGAAAACAACACTGACAACAGACCAAAAGGCGGCGTCTGAATCCAATGATTGCATCCTAATGTGGTGTTTGTGTTCTTTTGCCCAGTGTCGTACAAATGGCCGTTGTATGTGTTAGGAATCGTAGATTCCCGTCAAATGTGCAAGTTCCCACAAAAAGCGTCCTTCGCTGGGGACTGATCGATGTGAGGATTTACCTGTCCAACCAAAACACACTGTGCCCAATCCGGAGTGAGGTTTAAACTAAATTTGTGAGTATCTACTACAAAGTGTGATTGAGACTGTGCCTTTGATTGACTCGAACGTTTTCCAGTGACCTAGGTTCTAGTCAGCTCGTTCTTTTCCAGCGTTGACTGGAACCTCTGTAGGGAATCGTGATCGATGGAGTGGGTTATTAGGTCACGGAAATGTAGTTCACAGGGAATGGACTGGGGCTAGATGGCCCAGCGAAGCTAAAATGGCCCCCAGCACCTTTGGAGACAGTGTGGCATTGAGGTTTCAGTGAACTGGCATCGCTTCTGTATGAACACAGCGCCTGGTCTCTCCGTGTCGACATTGTTTGCTCATTATTCTCCAAACGTCGCTGTGTCTTCCACTGCGCAGGAATTGAAGTTGATCATAGAATAGGAGTTTTAGAGGACGGTATACGCACAATTTCAGACAAATGAGGGGAATTCGTAGCCTGATTTTGGATATTCTAGTGCGTTGTGCTACCTTCGTACAATATGTCACGTTGCTTGATGTCACAACCACCCACCGCGTGCAAAGCCACAAGGTAGTTGTCACATGCTTAAACAGCTCTCTCTCTACTCTCTGTTGATGGCAAACGACCTCGCTTAGATGATTTTCCGTATACTGAACCAATCTGCGCAACACGCATGTCGACATTGTTTCTCATTATTCTCCAAACGTCGCTGTGTCTTCCACTGCGCAGGAATTGAAGTTGATCATAGAATAGGAGTTTTAGAGGACGGTATACGCACAATTTCAGACAAATGAGGGGAATTCGTAGCCTGATTTTGGATATTCTAGTGCGTTGTGCTACCTTCGTACAATATGTCACGTTGCTTGATGTCACAACCACCCACCGCGTGCAAAGCCACAAGGTAGTTGTCACATGCTTAAACAGCTCTCTCTCTACTCTCTGTTGATGGCAAACGACCTCGCTTAGATGATTTTCCGTATACTGAACCAATCTGCGCAACACGCACTTTGATACCACTTCGCTACCGGTGTGACGGTATATTCTACTAACGAAGTAGGTGAGTAGTCTGTTATCCAAGCTCCGTCCCCGTATCGGATTGAAGGTGAAGGTTACTGCGGAAATTACGGAGCCGTTTTGCAATGTTCGTTTCATTGTTGTTCTATACTCAAAGAACGTCCAGCTACGTTCCAGAGGACGCCTGCGAATGTTCACCTTTAAAAATTCTGTGCGGATGAGATGTTTACTTTCGTGCCTGATGGTTTTTTCTAACCGGTTAATTCGTGTTTGTTAATAAGTAACTTTGCAGCGAAGGGTGTTCCTCCCTCGACCGATAGCCATTCTTTCCCAGTGTATGCATGTTTCTTCCTTAAAAGTACTACCGGTTAAAAATGCTTCATCCTTAAAAGTACGACGTACACATCACGATCCATCCGATCTTACCGTTTTTCTTCTCTAGGGATTGGCATTCCAACATGGCGATATACTGTACGTTGTGAATGCGAACGATCAGGAGTGGTGGCAAGCCAGGCGATTGATGCTTCTTTATCAAGGAACTGCCAGTTCTGCGAACCCTAGATCCTGTGATAGTCTGTCGGCTACAAGTACGCTTACAACTCGCAGTCCATTGGGAATTATTCCGAGTTGTCAACGTATTGAACGACGTCAAAGGGCACGATTAAAGCGTGTGAATTTCTTCTCCAAAGTCACTGTAATCGGTTCCAATCATGTTGCAACGAACCCCACCGCCGTCCCGCCTCCTAGTCGGTCAGCAGCCCCGACCACAGCAACAACTGTGACGACTAACAATCGTTTTCGTACGGACTCAGAAACTTCCCCATCCCCGTCTCCTCTTACGAATGGCCAGAATGGTGAATCTTTTCTTGGACACGTGTCTACTTTGGATCGGCATGGAAAACACTGTGAGTAGTATTGTTCTTGAGTGCGTTTTTCACATCTTACTCGGGCTCTAACTATTTCTCTGATTAATCAATCGACTGGCTTGAGAAGTCAATGTCCCATTTATGTAGTTTGGTTTTGAATTCGGCGTTTTGAGTTGACCATGTAAAGCCAAGTCCACTGTTTGTGACACTTGCGGTGTACGCCTACCATTCCCGACTGTCAATTCCGTTGATGCACCACCCTGTGGGATACATATTGCACAGGCTGTATTGTCCACCTGTTGTTGTTAACACCGCGCGCAATTTTTGCCTAATTCTACTGATGGCCTAGCAACGGTCGTATCACTAACATTTCGGTGACCTAGCAACGCTATTTGACAACACGTTGCTATATGCTTGCTGGTTAGGTTAACAACCCTCGGAGCACCGCAGTTTGTTTATATCCCAACTTGCCAAGCATATGATCGATCATTTCCACCCTCAAATTTGAGTAAGCCTGGCTAGTGGACACAGTTGAAGATCAAGCGAACCGTGAAACGGATTCGAGCCTGCACATGCGTTTGCAGAACAGCGTAGCCGAGAGGTGCCACATCAACACTGCTACCGTTTGTGAATGAGTTAGTTGTTCAATACATCTTCGTATTTAGGCGAGTAACAAGATTGACTGAAGTCGCGGTGTCAGTCATTAGGATCGTTGCATTTCCCACTTCCCGTTCGGGTTCGTCCTGGATGCCATCCCAGACGTAGGTTGTTGGTGGCGTTCAGAGCCCCTCAGTTTTCAGCTTAAACATGTCGGGAGAGGTAGTCTAAAGATGAGAAGATACTCAGGCGGTCTCATCCTTTGTGGATAGAATATTGACAAAAACAACTTGTAGCATTCAGCCACACCTCTGCTGAATGTCATCGGCGAACAGCTGGAGGTTGTGAGCTCTCTTGGGAATTGACTACAGTGTACGTCAACTTGTTACGCGATTATGGTGCGCAAAGTTTCTTAATAGGCTTTGTTAAGGCTGGCACTTCGATGCTAAACAAACATTCGGTGCCATCCTGTTTAGGCTGACCGATGGCTAACAATAGGCGCGCTTCGTGCTTGTCCGCTGATGTTGAAGGCATAAAGGTATGCCTAAATCTCGGTGATTTTGTTTTTGACTCAATTATATACTCTCAAGATCAAGGTCTAGCGATGGGATCACCAATATCCCCGATTTTAGCCAACATGTACATGGAAGACTTCTAACAGAAAGCTTTAAACGGATTCGAGTGTCCACCAAGGGTGTTCTGGCGTTACGTAGATGACACGTTCGTTGTAATAAAGCGGGATAAGGTGAACGAATTCTTTCAACATCTGAACACATTGGACCCTCACATTAAGTTTAGCATGGAGCTAGAATCCACATCGGGTACATTAGCTTTCCTTGACTGCATGACACGCAAGAGTGGTGAGAAATTAAAAACCACTGTATACCGGAAATCAACAGATAGTGATGCAGTCTTAAACTACTCCTCTGCACATCCAAAAGCAGTATATGATAGCATAGTCTCAGCGATGTTTAGGAGAGTGAGAGCACTGTGTACAGAGGAGGTC
>NW_008751710.1:806425-813074 GCF_000715545.1 Opisthorchis viverrini
GGGGGGGGGGGTTCGTCCTTACGATGAACCCAGATTTTTTCGTCCCTGCTTCTTTAGTCTAGGGCACCTTAATGGAAAATTCCTCTTGGAGTGGTTCACAGATTTCGTTCACCTGTGTTCGTCCAAGGGTGCTGGGACGATTGGTTTGGGGATGAGGTGGTTAGTTGGATCTAACGCTACTTGGATTTTTGTACTCTTAGACCCAGGCGATTTCGCTGATAACTGCACACCGCTTCGTGTCATCTCGGCTGATCTAAGACCACTCTCCACACGTTTGCAAGTTCTACTCCCTCTATTCTATTCACACTGGGATGCTTGGCGATTTCCACCGCCTCGACCACCAGTCGCTGTGGTGTATATAATTGAGAATCGTAAAGCCTAGTCATCCCCACTAATCAACAAACACCCAGCACTGATCACGTCACTAGTCATAGGGAATCTCACGGATTAATTCCCTGACTGCCTTAAAACCCAGTCAACCTGCTTACTCACTTGGACTGACGAAGTTTTTTTTGTCAAAAGCGAAACATTGCCCAGCAATAAATGCACCGATTGTTTACCAAACCCCTCCGAAACGATGACTTCCCAATCGGTCCCAAAGTTAGAAAAGCTTTTGTTTCACCCCCCCCCCAAAAAAAAAGAAACAATCGTAATTCACGGCAATTCACCATAGCCCCCCTCTCCAAGAAAATCAGCACAGGTAAAGTTTTTGTTCGATTGTAGAGAATTCCCTTCAGGCGGTTCACAGTCGTGGTTCTCGTGAGGTGTCTATTTTGAAAAGTTTCTCTTGAGTGGATGAACCTATCCTAAGCAATTTAGCAGGGCCTTAGTAGATCAGCTGATGCGGTTGCTCACACAAATCCATAAACAATAACACCCGGGAAGTCGCGTAAAATTTTCGGAACATTCATGTTTGACGTTCTTTTTTTGCGCGCACTTCTGTCATGTGGCCAATAAGTATCATGGGGTCGAAACAAATCCGAAGCCCTGGCAGGAATAATTTACCCAACAGGTCCAACTTTGAAGTTGACCTGATCTTTCAGTCGTAATCTAATATCAGAACTTTTGCTGTGAACATTTTGGGTAGTATTCATCACGCGGGTACAAATGCAACTCCAAACTCACAACCTATATCATCCCTATGTGGTCCACGGGCTCGAAATAGCTCATTGGCTATGCCGCTGACTGACCCGAAGGTCTGTGGTTCGAACCCGACCTCTGTATCTCCTCGGCTCTTGTCTAGGAGTGGGAAACCTGCAAAATCTCGGTCCTCATGCTCTTTTCGGGTGGCATGGCAGTGACCACCTAAACCACTATTTATTTATTTATTTTCCCAACCAAAACTTAACTGATACTAATAATAGTAATGATGACAATAACAGCTCAACTGTAGCATCTTCTCGGTGCATAGCTGTCATGCCACCTGAAGGAAGTTCGAGGGTTGACGTACTGTGAGCTTGCTCAAGCCAACACAGGAGCAGTCGATATGCCTTGGTTGGGTTCGAACCATGAACCTTACGGTTAGTAATTTCCCTGGGCGGGATAGCTCAGTGGTTAGAGCGCGAATTTACTGACCGGAAGGTCCGTGGTTCGAACCCGACCTCTGCCTTTCGACTTCCCCTGTCTGGGCTTGGGAAATCTGGCAGTATCCCAACCCTCGTGCTTCCTTCGGGTGGAATGATAGTTAGGCACCGAAAGGGTGCTACAGCTGAACGATTAGCAGACTTCTGTTGGGATTGAGCTCGGGGTGAGAGTTTCAATCGCGGCATTGAAAAAACGCCGGCCATGCTTTGATTGTTACATCAACGTCCGCCAGAAATATTCCATTCCATATAAGTTTAATCGGTCTTGAAAGTCGATCAAGCCAATACCGTGGGTTTGACAAAATTCATAGTGTCTCAAGTTTATTGCTAATAAAGATGAAGCTGCGAAGCGGATCAGCTGTCAAAAATAGTTTTCATTACACATCTCGAAGGATCGATCGGTTGAAACAATCTCTCGATGATTATCAACATCTTTTTTAATTCTATGTGGCGCGTTCTATTCCGGTCGTGTTGTTTTTTAGCCAACACCCAACATGGGACAAGGATAATAAACAAACCAATGGTGCGGGAAAATTGCTGAACTGGAAAACTGTGGGAATTCTATCACACTTAGTGATGTGGACAGGTAGTGTGAACAGTAAAATTGATGACGAACCTCGCGGGACGATGACATTGCTCTGTTACGTGGTTTTCGTGGGAGTGTGAACTCCCGATAGACAACGGTGTGCTGTTGCCCCCAAACAATGAATTCTCTGGACAATCGACCCATCGATCACTGATATTGAGGTCATTCTTGCGAAGAACGCCTGTTGTGGCGAACAACCGCAAATCTAAATGACATTGAACTGTGTATGCACAAATTGGACTGGAAACCACAGGGGTGTGTTATGTCTAGTCGCTTTTCCCTCGTTTGCGTTTGTGCACGTCTCATGTGTGCACATGTTTGAGGGAAGCCGGCTCGCTAGTTGACGTGGTAGTTTATAAGCAACTGTAGGCATCTGTATGACCACTTTATGATAAGATCTTTCAGCTGTAACACCCTTTCGGTGCCTAGTTGCCATGCTGCCCGAAGGAAGCACAAGGGATGAGATACTGTCAGGTTTGCCCAAGCCCAGACAGGGGAAGTGGAGATGCGGAGGTCGGGTTCGAACCACGGACCTTCCGGTCAGTAGATTCGCGCTCTAACCACTGAACCGCAGATTCTGTAATATGAATCTTGTGGTATTATCTTGTCATGCACGGAAGTGGGATCTTTTTCATTACCGCAATAGTTCATCTGTGGTACATCCTTGTGGAGCTCAGTGCCTTTGAGCCGCCATCATCATCAGCTGTAAAAACCGCGTACTTGCCGCACGGTGAGGTGGGGAGTTGTAGCTGCCACAGTTTCGTTTGTCAGTGATTTGGGGAGGTGGGATAGATAGATATGCATTGGAAGTAGCAGATGATACAACTGATGCGTCAATACATGGGCGTCAGTAGAGTACTTCACCAGGTGATTGAGAGTGGAGCTACGCGTTGAGGGTGACAGCTTAGATGCATGCACGCCATTGAGGACACGACTGGGCCATGTCTGACAATATCTCCAGCCATTGACGTGTCTCTTCTTGGATCCCTCATCTAAAGAGGTATCAATGATCAGCACAGCTGGGTTTGCTGGTAATAGCTTTCATACACTGCTACAAGGTCATGGATTGACCTCCTCTTCGATTCTTCGCATGATTGTACACGAAGCAGCCTAATGTAGCTGACAGCCTTTTGGTGCATGGCTTTCATGCAACGCGAGTGCGAGAGCTGAGATATTGCTGGATTGCTCAGGCAGGGTTAATCGAGAAACGGCGGATATCCCGTGGCAGTAGCTTCGCTCCTGTGACAGTTTGTTTCGAGGTATACGTGTACATTAGTCCAGCTATGAAAGGTACCATTTGGCCTATCCAAGAGGTTGCGGATTTCAGGGAGATCTCACATTAAGTTGTGGCCGATGACGAACGCTACCGTGGAGACAAGGTGAAAGAGTGGTCGCTCCTCGAAATCGTCCATATTAGGGAAACATTATTCATTGTGACATCCTTTCACTACCACTCAATGGAAATAACGAGGGCTGAGTTACTGCCTGGTTTCTCAGGCCTAGATAGGAGCAGTTGAGATGCCGGGTTTGGGTTCGAGCCATGGACCTTCCGATTAGTAAATTCGCGTGATAACCGTTTTGCTAGCTGAAGCTTCTCCTAGGGGATTGCGATGCCCAGGATACACAGGACTGGGTAACTAGTTCGATCACACACGGACGACGCTGGTTTTTTGTCTTCATTAAGCCGGAGTTTCGGACCTTGATTGGCATCAGTGTTTGTCAAAATGGTGGGACAATTTTTTCTTCATAACCCTGACCGCGCTAACTCACATGAATGCGAGGTGGCTCAGTGGCTAGTGCGAACCCAGAAGGTCCCTGGGTTCGAACTTGGCAGTATCCCAGCCGTTGTGCTTCCCTCGAATGGCATGACAGCTTGGCACCGAAAGAATGCTACAACTGAACGTTTTATATTTGTTGTACGATGAGCACGAACCGTACCCACTTACGCCTAATAATGTCTGTCTCAATGTAGTCTATAGCCTACAGTCTATATAAATGTAATTAGAATTTCGCTTCAGCCCGTATAATCACAACGGGCGAGATGGCCCAAGTGGTTAGAGCGCGAATTTACTGACCGGAAGGCCCGTGGTTCGAATTCGACCTCCGCCCCTCGACTTTTCCTGTCTAGGCTTGGGCAACCTGGCAGTATCCCAGCCCTTGTGCTTCCTTCAAGTGGCATGGCAGCTAGACACCGGGTGGGGTGCTACAGCTGAACGCTTTCTTTCTTTTCTATCACAACGGAGTGCGTCAATGGCACATCTGCATCTATTCTCTTATAGCGGGACCGAATCGCCCCAAAAGTGACCTCGCCTTCCAGAACCGACCGCATAGTATTGTCAAAGTTAGTTGCTTTATCGAGACGATGCAGCTTCTCTTACTCGACGATATTTCACGTTCATCACTGATCGCGATGTAGACAACCATTGATTAGTCCGTAAGTGAATGATGTGTGCATTTGTGTGTCGATATCATTACCGGTTGCATGTGAAGAAACTCAAAACGATACATGACCAGAACTATGTCGTATGTCACGTCCGAAGCGATTGTGGAGCTATTGATCGTTTGTACCAAGATGGTGCGCACATCACTCATTAAATGTGGTCACTTAGGCATGGTAGAATGAAAGGAAAGGTGCCTTCGATTGTAGAGTTGTTTATTCACGAACGGCTCAGTTACTAGGTGGTGGACACGGAGGTGAAAAAAACCTCATTTGCACAGAGTTTGTGGAAAAGTCAACCTCCTCATTTGTCCTCCAGGTTTTAAACGTTCCACTACTACTAGTCGCACGTTTCATCAGTAGTATGTGTCGTTGCACCAGTTGCATGTGAAGAATCTCAAATCAGAACATGACCAGAGAGATTTTTTACTGTGTCGGATACCGCAGTCGAAATAATTGTAAAACTATCGATTGTTTGAACTTAATTTATCAAATATGCTTGTTTAGCCATGGTAGAAGCCGCGCAAAACGGGGGGACCAAAATTTCCCGATCACAGACAGGATAAGTGAGGCAGTCAAGTATGGATTTAAAGTATGGCATTATTTGGTTAGAAGTGCATTTCGTAAACGGTGCATATTCCACGTTTCTTGTATGCTGTTTTCAGATTCTACTGATATCCAAAGCCCCATAGTTTTACAAGGTGCAGAGTGCAATCTTTCAGCCTTGATGAAAGTGATAATCATTCACCTGGAACACCCTTTCGCTGACTAACTGCCATGTCACCCGAAAGAAGCACAAAGGGTGGGATACTTCCAGGTTGTCCAAGCCTAGACAGAGGAAGTCGAGAGGCAGAGGCCAGGTTCGAACGACGGACCTTCCGGTCAGTAAATTCGTGCTCTAACCACTTGGGCCAATCTCGCCTTTCAGCCTTAATCTAGACGCCTGTTGAGGTTGGCGCTGGCTACACACGGCCTGACGACCCCTACTATAGAAAGCTTCACTCACGTGACTGGTGAGATTCTCGATTCTACTGGAGCCAAATTAACGTTCTCGGTACACCTAATTTTTCTTCGAAATTCGCTCGCGAATGTTTTACGTGACGTCGGTATAATGTCGATTGAATTGCCCATTTTTTAGTGCGTCGAACGAATCGCCCCCTAATCCGTTATTCGTACCCTCAGCTTGCACTGATTTCTACATAAAATCAATTATCTTCACTGAGGTGTGAGAACTCTAATTAGGAGTTTATTCTTATCGGTATTTGGTTCTGGGAAGCAGCGAGAAGCAGCTTGTTTTTCTTCTGCAAAGCAGTCTCTTTGGTCGCTGGTTTTTAATTAATTTTATCCCGGTTGCGCATTTGTTTATCCTGCACGGCTCCGAAACGGTGAACGATGATCGACTGTGGTTGAATTGATGTCCGCTGTCTCACCCCTGTAGTGTACTTTTAAACTTTACGCGAAGACAGCTAATAGATGGGTCGAAAGGAACATGAGGCCTGAAGTAATGCCCACGTTGACCAACTCAGAATGGACAGCAGGAAAGTCAGATGGGGCCATAATTCTCGCAGTCAGTAGCCCGCGTTTTAATCCATTTCGTACTGTGGTTCAACTGGTGACAAGTTAGGCTGCATTAATTCGCTGGTGAAACCTTATCGATAAAACTGTTGAACGTGGTTCCGTCTTATTCGACCTGTGGTAACCCCACACTGTACCGGTCGTGCTTCAGTTTAAATCAATGGCCAGGACTACAGACTGACCTAACCGCATGTGGAACCTTTCCAATGAATGGCAATTTTAAATTAACCCTCGAGTTCAGCACCAGCTGGGGAATAGCATAAACGAGCGATCCAGATGAGTCTACCGTAAAAAAATCAAATTGGTATACAAATGAGTGAGCGTATTTAGGGGGCTAACAGAGTTGGTTGGAACAACAGCCATCTCGAGATTGCTCAGTGGTTAGAGCTTGAATTTACTGACCGGAAGGTCCGTGGTTCGAATCCGACCTCTGCATCTCGACTTCTCCCGTCTAGGCTTAGGCAACCT
>NW_008751710.1:813276-825802 GCF_000715545.1 Opisthorchis viverrini
CCTTTCAGCCTTAATCTAGACGCCTGTTGAGATTGGCGCTGGCTACACACGGCCTGACGACCCCTACTATAGAAAGCTTCACTCACGTGACTGGTGAGATTCTCGATTCTACTGGAGCCAAATTAACGTTCTCGGTACACCTAATTTTTCTTCGAAATTCGCTCGCGAATGTTTTACGTGACGTCGGTATAATGTCGATTGAATTGCCCATTTTTTAGTGCGTCGAACGAATCGCCCCCTAATCCGTTATTCGTACCCTCAGCTTGCACTGATTTCTACATAAAATCAATTGTCTCCACTGAGGTGTGAGAACTCTAATTAGGAATTTATTTTCATCGGTGTTTGGTTCTGGGAATCAGCGAGAAGCAGCTTGTTTTTCTTCTGCAAAGCAGTCTCTTTGGTCGCTGGTTTTTAATTAATTTTATCCCGGTTGCGCATTTGTTTATCCTGCACGGCTCCGAAACGGTGAACGATGATCGACTGTGGTTGAATTGATGTCCGCTGTCTCACCCCTGTAGTGTACTTTTAAACTTTACGCGAAGACAGCTAATAGATGGGTCGAAAGGAACATGAGGCCTGAAGTAATGCCCACGTTGACCAACTCAGAATGGACAGCAGGAAAGTCGGATGTGGCCATAATTCTCGCAGTCATGGGCTATTTCGTACTGTCATTCAACTGGTGAAACGTTAGGCTGTGTCAATTCGCTGATGAAACCTTATCGATAAAACTGTTGAACGTGGTTCCGTCTTATTCGACCTGTGGTAACCCCACACTGTACCGGTCGTGCTTCAGTTTAAATAAATGACCAGGAGTACAGATTGACCTAACCGCATGTTGAACCTTTCCAATGAATGGCTATTTGGTTGTTAACCCTTAAGTTCAGCACCAGCTGAACAATAGCATAAACGAGGGATCCAGATGAGTCTACCGTAAAAAAATCAAATTGGTATACAAATGAGTGAGCGTATTTAGGGGGCTAACAGAGTTGGTTGGAACAACAGCCATCTCGAGATTGCTCAGTGGTTAGAGCTTGAATTTACTGACCGGAAGGTCCGTGGTTCGAATCCGACCTCTGCATCTCGACTTCTCCCGTCTAGGCTTAGGCAACCTGACAGTATACCAGCCCTTGTGCTTCGTTCGTTTGGCATGGCAATCAGGCACCAAGCTGGTGTTACAGCTGGACGATTATCGTTTAAGATTTGGACGTTTGAAATTACTAGAAGGATGTTCGAGAAAGGAAAAACTTCGCACCCAGTATTGGAGCGATTGAGGTGTTGCCTCTTGATTGATACGATTAGGAACTGTGGCGACTGCACGCAGACTTACATGAGACAAAATGCCAGGCAGGTGCACACGCGAATTAGTGAGCACAAGCGGCGCATAAAAAAACCACGAAGGAACAAAGCTGAGTATTTGGCGGTAATTAACTACTCGTCAATGTCACGGCGTCGACACTCGACACCAAGCTAAAACAGATTGCTGCGAAATCCACACTGTACAGACTCGTGATGGAAGAGGGAGAAGTTTCAATAGCCTAGAGTAAGTAGAATGGAGATTCTAGAACTGTATTGCACTCGGAGAACGGTTTGTATCAACTGAGTTAACACGTGTCTGTTCGCGGTTGTCGATGAAGTGGTCCGTGTCTTAAGTGCGATATCTAAACCGACCAGTAAAATTTGTGAACGATATCCAAGAGAAGTGTTCCTCCACAGCGCTCTTACTTAGAAGAGTAAGGCCCTGGAGCCCTATTTGACTAAACCGTCTGCCGTAAGTGATTCTCACTCAACTTGATAACCCACCTACTTAACCTGACGGAACTTTTGCGTCAAGAGCGAACCGAGGCCTGTCGACTAATTTACGGATTACCTACCAAACCTGTCTGAAACTTCCAAGCATTTTCCAATTGGCTTTTATGCTCTGAGGATCGGGTAACGAGTTTATCCGCGGGGGGACCCTTTACCCAACGTTTACGGCTTCTATTACTAACTACTCATTCCCATTCAAGTAGTCGAAACAAAATCGTTATCACGTAGACACTTCCCCTGAATCCCGGTTGGTGGTGCCTCAAGGAACAATAAGCGTGTCGTATTACAAGTGCATTTGTTCACAATCGCCCAGAGACTTTCGTTTACACAAATAGGAATTTTTGCTCTGTGACAACTCATTCTCAGTGATAACCGCATATCTGCAATATCTTCTAGCAAATTTGTTTTCAGTGTGGAGCTCTGTTATGACATTTGTGTCCCCTGGCTTTCTCTTTCTTTTGTGTTAGCAATATCGAATGATATGGAAAAGAAAACCCGATCAAGTAGCTTGACACCGGGATGGTTTAAACGCTTTTCGAATAGACATCGGTCCAAGGGAGACACCTTTCCTCCTTTAGGTCTCCCCAATCCAGCGGATGCTGCCTACGAAGGTGAGATAAATCCATGAGTTTTCTTATTTTGGCTGAAAGATTGCACCTTGGTCTATCTATCTATATTGTTTGGTTCATTACCACGTGAACAGAGAATTTTTGAACCCATTTTTTCGATTCTTCAATTCGGTGTTTTCTTAACAGAACAAGTGTCAAGGGAATCCAGCCTTAGTTCTGAAGTCTCCATTCATCTTAATGAAATTCATTTATCTGACCGATTTGAAATAATTGAAACTTGACTTGAAGGTAAGTTCGAACACGGGTAATTTCACAGGATTCCAGCTCGATGGCTACGTTTTGATTCAATATTGGAACTTCCAAGTGAACGTTTCGTTAAATTCACGGTTTTGAACACCTATTTGTTTTGACCCTTCTCAAGGCTGGTCAGTTCGTGTTAGAATTTGTGTATTGATTGACCTGCAACGCACAAGTAAACATGGGGTTAGATATGATAAACGATAGTTCAGGGTGATTGTAATGGTGTAACGGTGACTGATGAGGAGGTACGCGAGTAGTATGTGTTGTTCGTAGAATTTCGTTTTGCGTCTATTGAAAAAGGGAGATCTGTTGCGAAATTCGTGGAGCCACTTTGTAATATTTGCTTGGATTTGACCGACGAATGAGTGGAGTCAGTGACTCTCGAGGAAAGTTCAAGAAGACTCGTTCGGGAGAAGATGGGTGTCCAGTTTTTGTAACTAAGATGCAAATTAGAGTTCTGCCTCCCTGTTCAATGGCCTGTAACCGGTCAGTTGGCATTTCCTGATAAATAACTCCGCGGCGAAGCCCTTTTTCCCTTCAATGGTAGGACGTAACGCGTGACAATACACAGCGGCCGTCCAATCGCTGCCTGAATACAGTCCAAATCCTACTGAAAAATCCTCTTAGTACAAATAGGGGTGAGCGAAAGCCAGGATCATCCAGTCGTCAGTATTGGTTTGTTCTAGCCTGCGGACAAACAATCGGAGCACCTCCTGATACAAGCTAATAATGAACTAATCAAAATCAGGTGGATCAGGTGCTCGGGACGGTGTCCATGCCGATTGTCAATGCACTGGTGAAAAGGCGGCGATTTGGCCTATTAAGGCGAGAGTTTTCGGAATTACGACACTGATGTAGTTTAAAGTTAAAAAAACGTGCCTCTTCGTTTGTGCGCTTCTGTCGACTGGGCGGGATACTATAAGCTGGTACTAAGTTACAATGCAAATAAACTGTGGTGGGTCCGCCCGTCATATCGGTACCGGACCACAGGTTATCAGATGTTATTTTGTCATGGCCTCGGTCGCCTCTTTGTTCTTTCCCCCGTTGATTTTCTCGTTCTGCTAACCGTCAGCCTTTCAGGCCTGATTTTGGCATGCATGTTAGCAAGCCACCTCATATATTTGTGCAGCGTGATTGCATTTTGTGCGCGGGAGGAATCTGCCACAAACAAGTCCCCTTTCTCCTTCACAAGTGATGAAGACTGATGTTTTACGATTTTTCTGTCAGATACCGTTATACGGTTGCTGTTCTTGTTGGGCTGGGTAGATCAAAGCACGATGTTGGTAATACGGCCTTGTAACGTGACGAATTTGGTTGAGCGTGACTTTTGGATTGGTGGATTAGTTTATGATCACGCCAACACCGGTTTACCGGTGGGTTAAGAATGATTTGGAGCAAGCAGCAAGCGCTGTTAACCATTTATTGAGTTCACCGAATAACTCAAGATGATTCCTCTGGCGCAACAGTCAACATACCTCTGAAATTCTCGCATGAGTTAAAGTCGAATATCATCAAAGTGGTACCTTGATGTTGGATCATGTATATTATGTCGAAGAGGAACCCAGAAACCGCGTTCAACATGGTAGTCTCTGTCCGGGATTCTTATGGTAGGCAGTTCGCTACGACTTTTGTTTTGGCACGTCTATCAACCGATCATTCCCAGCTACCTTCAATTGTTGTCTCACGTTGCAACGCTGTTCAACCCAGCTTGACCTATGGCGCTGTTTGGGTAGCGGTGCCTAGGAAGTCAACATTGCAGACGAGATGATGCAGCGATTCCGAGTTCGAACCCCGGGTGACCTGCGACTATTCGCTCATCGGTCAGCTTAGGTACCGAAGTGTTCCTAGAAGCCAAGACTATAGTGAGCGATACGTAGGCAATGGTGTGGGAGCATCAGATCCAATTAAGGAGAGTAGCCAGCAGTCTGGGGCCATAATTGCTCTATTCAGTGCGATGGACTGAATATTCGCACCTCTACTGGGGCGCCGTCATTGGAACAAGCTCTTCGTCCACGGGACCACCTAACCCAGTCCAAACAAGTTCGTACATTCCCAAACTGATGCTTTTATCCGTGGTTCGAAAGCTCCATATTTTTCTGGAGTCATGCTTTGCAAGCAACACTATCGTCGTACGTCTCTAAGGTACTGGAAGCGCGTTGGACCAAGTGGTTAGCGCGCGAATTTACTGACCGGAAGGTCCGTGGTTCGAACCCGACCTCTGCCTCTCGATTTCCGCTGTCTAGGCCTGGGCGACCTGGCAGTATCTCAGTCCTCGTGGCTCCTTCGCGTGGCACGGTAGCTAGGCACCGAAAGCGTGCTACAGCTGAACGATATTATATATATATATATATATATATATATATATGCTGACAAAAAAATTTTGCCTTCACTTGCTTCAGACCACTTGTGTTGTGGTCCAGCTCTTTGCTTTTATCCGTGGTCAACCTTATGTTCTGCCTCAAACCTAATTGCACGAAATTAGCGAAATACACTCATTTACAAACTAATTTGGTTTTGCGAGAGACTCATTTGGAACCCAGCTGTATCTCTCGTTTGTGATATTTCCCGGAAACTGTTAGTTAAGATGCTTTGAGGTTTTAAGAACTCTGAACAGTAGCTTACACCTTTGAGTGAAATTTATGCCTGTTCATCTTGAAGGAAGTTCCAAGTAGCCGGACAGGTTCCATGTTTTTTTCCGGTGTCAAATCCATCTCATAGCCGCTCAGGTCGGACTGAAAGTTACCGAATGCTCGCTGCTAACACTGGTTACACGCTCTTGACTATGGCTTCCGTTTCCATGTGGAAAGAATCACCTTTCGTCTCTCTCCACTTCCCTTTCACATTGTCTTATCATGTTGTCCAATCGATAAGCCATTCGTTAATCAGGGTTAGGGATCAAAGAGTACAATCTTCTAGGGTATTTTGACCTAACTTGTATTATTCTGTGTCCAGCGTCCTCAGTGTTCGGTTACTCAGAACACGCTACTGGTGGACATCTCAGGTGTCTACGTTGAAGTGGATTGGTTTTTCTCCTAGAACTACTCCCATAGTGGCTATGTGAAGGCTGTCTTCTGGCAGAACAAATCTGACATGCACTTCTAGTTGTTCCGCTCTGGATAGACCACTTTGATTGGTCCCTTGAAGCGGATTTCGCTGCGCTCATCATTCATTGGTTGAGTGACCACCATTCCTATTGCACAGCCCTCACACGACAGCTGTTGGTTACCTTGGCTGTCACCGGGTATCATCTGATTTCGTACTGTCCGAATGGATTATGTGTTGAAAGCCGAGAAACCTCGGGGTTGTTTGGTCTTTCTCCACGGTCATCACTGTGATCAATATCACAATGCATCACAGCAGATTCAACCCGATTCTTTGTTCTTTTCGCGTCCAAGTGATTTGTGCTATTGTCTTTTATTGCAGATGACGAACTGGGATCCATTCGCAGCTATGAGACTGTGATTCCCCTCACCATCCACATGGCACGTCCATTACTGATATTTGGCCCGCTAAAAGAGCGCGTGATCGATGCGCTTCTTCAAGATCCAAAATATGCTACATGTGTTCCTCGTAAGTTTTCGGCGTTATGTATGCTCCATTGTCTGGTTTCAGTTTGGCGCTCCTCCAGTTTTGTCCCTTGAATTTGGATAACCTTGATCGATTTTCCCCTTGAGTTCCATGGGGCCGGGACTCCCACGCGGTATGCACAAACTGCAGATTGTCAGCTGGGATTCCGTTCCATGATGTTATCAGTTAACAGTCACGCAACGTGTGCACCGGAGGACACGGGCTTTGAGGTCATTGCCGTTGTTCTCCAATGTCCCGGTAGTGGTAATTTCTGTGAGATGGGGCGCACAAAATGATTAATCAGGAATGGTCGCGTAATTTTGATCGGGCGCGATAACCACTAGAAGTTTTCCAGTCTTCGGTCAGGGCGGATACTCCAGAGAACTACTTCCTGAAGGTGATCAAGCTGAAATACTTGTTCACTCGTGGTCTACAGTTGAGCACCGGGCTCGAGATAGTTCTGTGTTTAGGGTGCAAACCTAGTGCCAGGAAGGCTTATGGTTCGAGTCCAACTCCGGCATGTTGACCCTACCTGTCTAAGGTTGGACAACTTGGAAGTATCTCTGCTTTCGTCTATCCTTCTGGTGGCAAGGATGGCTAGCTCGGCGCCCAAAAGGTGTTGCAGCTTGTAAACCGTACATCACTTCCTGGCAGTGAGAGAGTATCAGACACTGACTAGGTTTCGCAGGATGTTATTGTGGGCCCTTCAGATTGATGAGCTTTCTTATCCAAAAATCCATTTTGGTTGAAGTAGCGCATGTGAACTCTTCGTTTGAGTCGGATGTCCAGTCTGCTGGACTCAGGTTGCTTTTCAAACGCACCTTACCGTAAAGTTCATTGGTGTACTTTGTGGTGAGATGAAGAACATTCACTCAATATTTCCATGCAACACTGCATTTTCAATGGAGATTTCGTCCTTTAGGCGAAGTAGGTCCCTGCTTAAAAGCCGAGTAACACTTTGCAACTGTTTCCTGCTTATTGAAAGTCATCAGCATCACGAGTCCTACTCCTGTAGGGAGTTTCGAACTCGTGACCTCCCCCCATGATAATCTCACAGATGGATGTGTGACGGATGGGTACTTCGTCGGTGGGTCGTGTGCATTCACTTTATTCACGACCTACTCATCTCTTTGTTCTCGGTTGATCGTGCTGTGCTACTCAAACGATCAATCCAATAAATTAGTCTCAGTTTATTTTTGTGCTCACTGACGGTTGCTATCCAAACCGATCAACAATGGCCAACCCACTGCAAGCCTGAGCACAGCAGAAAGCCGCGACCGCAAGCTGTCGCTTGAGGTTGCCATGTCCGGTGGTGTAAGACAAGGCGACAGTCTTCAACTTGTTACTGCTTGAAACTTCTCTGCGTTTCTCTGAAACCTCAGAGATCCAACTGTTCCCGGGTCACGGACAGTGAGTATGCGGACGATGTTGTTCTTCTTCAAAGATGCAAACCTGAATGATCCTGCCGGCGCTTCACATTTGCAAAGTGCTTCTACAGGACTGAGTGGGGTCAAATTCAAACCTCATGCTTGCAGATGAGCCAATCAACGATGTAGATGAGTTTGTTTACCTGGGTAGTTGTATCAGTTCCGTTGTACTGGCTGGAAATGAGCGTACTTTTCGAATCGGCAAGGTCAGGACAGCTTCTGACAGACTCCGGCACCTATAGCGCAGACGTGACGTCAGTTTGTGTGTCAAGTTCTGCGACGATGCGACCCATACTGGTTCATTGGTGAGAAACGTGGTATCTACGCGTAGAACGCAGAACCAACGTGCCCTTTGTAGAAGGTTTTTAGCCGTCTAGCTGAGTGACTTACCGACTGATCGATGGTTTGTACGGAGCCGAACAACCCGACATCCATACCGTGAAATGACCCCGGTTTAGTAGGTTGCCGGAACCGGAACTTCAAGTTGCAAGTTTCCGCCCCACGCGGCCGCAGAGATATCAAATGTCTGCCAAAGATACCAATTAAAGTAGATGACTGTACCTTACGCAGTGGGTTACAGGGTGTGCAGCCCAGTTGGTCACCTCTTCCGTTTAGAGTGTCTTAACTTCTTCGAAAAATACACTCATTTGCAAATCAATTTGGTTTTCACGAGAGACTCAACTGAATCTCTCGTTCATGCTATTCTATAACTGGGTTCAACTAGAACATAAGGTTGACGGGAACTCGGGGACTGCGCCTACTTGATCAGCCCCAAAAGGGCGATCCAGCCGTGGGCAAGAGTTTTCAGAAACCTTGTGAGTAGTTTCCTCTATCTTAACTTCTGTTAGTTTCGGTCGACAGATTTTAGGATTGCTGTTCTGACGTCTTCAGTTTCCCCGTGATACATCTTGATGCGCACGAGGATGAGGTGAACGTTAGTTTGAAGGTGTGCATTAAAATCTAGCCACTGCTGGATGCACTTTTGGCCAACTAATATCTTGTAACGAGAATTCGGAGACCAGTTGGCTGACTTGCTGACAGTTTGCTTACGATACGCTAAAAACCTCTTCGGAACCGCACAAGTTGTATTCGGATGTATCTTGACGGAAAAACGGCCTAATTAGTTCTGCGAAGTATTTCCGAATTCCCCCATGTGCTAGTCTCTTAAATTGTGGGCTGTGTTCATCGAAAAATGCTTCATTCCTACCCTAACCAGACACGACCCGACCGCCTCGGACAGGTGAACGCGATGGGGTGGATTATTACTTCGTGAAGGATCGTGCACAAATGGAAGAAGATATCAAAACAGACCGATTTGTCGAGGTCGGTCAATTTCAGGATCAATACTATGCTACGAGTGTGGATTCGGTCCGTCGGACATTACAAGCCGGACGAGTTTGCGTCTTGGACGTCAGCCTGCCAGCTATCCGGCGCCTCGAGGTGAGTCTTGTTCGCTTCTTTCCGAATGTGGATGGGTTGAATCTGGTTGTGGAAATTTGTAAGCCCCCGAGGACCTGCTGTTCCCCGCTGTATCGTTATTTCACAACCCAACTTTGTCCAGTTAGTTGGCTCGCAAACAGTCGCTCTCTATCAACAGGAACAGTGTAGTTTGTGGCCCATTTGTTTTCACTAATGACGTTTGTTTCGCGCGGCTGCAGATCACGTTACTGCTAATCGCTGAATGTTTCATCTTTACCGGCCCAAATCGCGCTCCACCAAGTTGTGTTCTCTCT
This sequence comes from Opisthorchis viverrini, assembly GCF_000715545.1. NCBI lineage: Eukaryota > Metazoa > Platyhelminthes > Trematoda > Opisthorchiida > Opisthorchiidae > Opisthorchis > Opisthorchis viverrini. The sequence goes on from NW_008751710.1 coordinate 822,679, forward strand.
TTCTTATAAGGAATTAGCCTTTTTGTATTTAGCCACTAAATGACATGAGAACACATGCCCTAATCGTAATTGTTCAGCTGTTACACCCTTTCGGTACATAGCCGGTACCATGCCCCCTGAAGTGCCAGGTTACCAAACTCGAAACGGAAAAGTCGAGATGGAGGATAGGTTTTAATCACGGACCCGTCTGGTCAGTAAGTTCGCTGAACTGCTGAACTACTTCGAGCTCAAGTCATGGCGATAGGTTATCGTGGAGAACGAGTATCAGAAAGACAATCTAGCGCCCCAGGTCCTCGATGTTTTGATTGAATGCATTTGAGTTCAGTTGATCATTATGAAAATTCCAGGGACGAAGGAAATGCAGAGTACTGGACACTACTTTTTTGCTTTCCCATATTTGTCTGCTTATTACTTTTCAGTCCCGAAAAAAGTATTCATACTACTCACGAAATCAGCACATTCGCCTGGTACACCGGTTGGTTGGTTAGTAGTATGACACGTATCCAAATCCGTTTTTCTTCAACTCTCTTAGCGTTTGGAGGTGGAGAGGTACGCTTGTCATCAGCATCTTCTTGGGAGGTGATTTGTACTTCTCTATCATCTTTTCAAGCCAGCCTCGTGTAGAGCTGAGTGAGACGACATTCAAGGCTATTCGAGCCAAAACAGGCATCCAGTGTGGCTCAGTTCCGTTCAGTTTTTCGACAATGAACTGTGCTTCAATAAAGTGACACTGATATGGTTTCGCACCCTTTCAGTGATGCGCTTTTCGTAGCTGAACTCCATGGGTTGACTGACCCCTGTCTTCAGAACTTCGGATGTCTTACTTCTGAATGACTCTGCTCTAGTTCGCCGATGCTCAGCGATTTTTAAGTCTCTGCCAGAACAGTCAAAGACAAAACTTTTCAAGTGCTATGGTATATACACAATACTTTTCAACCCTGACCAGACTGATCTTTGTGGAAAGTACGTCTCTTGAAAGACGACGCTCTTGTAACACAAGTATGCGTGGGCGCGTCACTCTCCCTTTGGAGACATCTGAATTGCACTTTCTTGACACTAGCTGCTAGTGTAACGGTGGATACTACTGTGAGGTATGCGAGTGGTATGTTATCTCGTAAATCCGCTTCGCGTCTCTCGAAAAGTGAGATCTATTACGGAATTTGTGGAGTCGCATTTGCTTGGATTTGAGCAACAGTTAATGAATATCCAGGAAAGTTCAGGAAGATGCGTTCAAACAGAAAATGGATGTTCAGTTTTTGTGAACAAGATGCATATGACAGTTTTGCTTCCCTGTCCAATAGTCTGTAACTGTTCTCTTGGTGTTTTCTAATAAATAACTCCGCAGCGAAGGTCCTCTTCCTTTCACTGGTATACAAATGACTCTTGTGGTTGCCTCTGGATGGGACCATATTGGGATACCAACACTACCCAAATTTCTTCGGTGCCGTCCAACAATCATGTTGATGTTGTGTAATGAAATGTATCCTTATTTTCCACTGTTCGTTCCCCGTGCATCTCAGCTGGCAGGATTTCATCCGATCTCTATCCTCCTTCAACCATTATCTGCGATGCATTTGCGAGCGATCCAGCGCCGACTAACCGAGGAGCAAGCCAAGCGGAGTGTGGATATGGCACAACGACTTGAAGCTGACAACTGGCGGTTGTTTTCAAGTAAGCGTTTTTTCTATTCCGTATGGTCTTATGTGTGTGTGTGTGTGTGTGCTTGTCTATTTCACCACTGCCTTTTCGTCTGTCTCGGGTGCACGCATCAGGATCTTTGGTCTTCGAAAACTGTCTGAGTTGTTTCTCGACCTCGACGGCATGAGAAACGCGGGACCTTGTTCCACTCCGCCAGGGAATTTGTTGATGTTGAGCACGAAGTGGGGTAGTGGTCCCATCGTGCTCTCAATAGTGCTTTTGCATCCAGGCCGCTGCATTCCCAATTTCCCTACTCAAAAGTTCACTGACAACCCTGTATTTATGCATCAGTTATATCAGCTCCCGCCTCCCATGCGCAGCTATCCACCCCACTTCCCCAAATCATCGGTGGCAGCGATAATCACTCTACGACGAATAAGTGGTTTTTATAGGTGATTGATAATGATTCGAAGAGACAGATTGTTGGCGTCTTGTCCAACCTGCGGATCTAGGAATCTTTCACCGGATGTCCATCCAGTCTCTTGAGTATTTCGACCTAATGGAGAGGCTCAAGTTATGTGTACCGCTGCCATCAGGTGCGTATAGCGTGCAGCCTTACAGGGCAGGTGTTTGGGTCTCAGAACCCGACGTGGCTGAGGGCAGTACTTAATGAACACCAAACTGTAGTCCATTGTTCTACTCATTTAATGCAATGTGATCCCCGGACAGGAGCATGACTGTTCCAATCGGACACTGTGCATCATTCTCTGTCTTCACCGCGCTTTGCGCGCACACAGCAGATCTTTTGACGGTCACAACGATGGTGTGGATATGCTCCGATTCCTGTTCCATTTTCAGCGTTTGGTTTGATTCTGAATGAATGCACCAAGTCGAGTTTTACTTCTTCCGCTTTCAAAAGGCTTAGTGACGTCCAGCACTCTCAATTTAACGTCAAAATGTGATAATAACGTGAAGTTCATGACCCTTACAGCTCAGGATCACATTTGTGAACTCCGTGTATATATGGTGCTCTGACTGTGTTCAAATTTAGATGAGCGAAGGCGGGGGACGACTTTTTTTCAGCCAAGCGAGGAAACCGTGTCGTACGCGAACTTGTCCAGTTTATGTCATTCCAAGTCTTGTGTATCACTCTCAAGCAACTTACTGGTGAGATCGGGGAAATCAAATGATCGTTTCGGAGACACGAGCTACCAGCCCTAGGTTTGCAACATTTCTTGGCAGATTGTAGTAAAGTTGAGTATGTTTGATACACTCATATACGCAGTTAATAGGTAAAAGCTTGCGCAATCCTGTCTGAGTTGAATTCCTTACATCGATTCTTCCTCGTTTCCGTCCAATAGTCAAGTTAGTTTTAACGTAAATAGCACCGCCCTGAATTACGTTAGATGGATATGTTGAAGAATATCATCTACGGGCACTGCCCACGGTACTCACTGAAAAAGCGTAATTTCGTGTTGCCCAGATG
>NW_008751710.1:826005-842665 GCF_000715545.1 Opisthorchis viverrini
ATGTCTCCTCGAATGGTGACGAAACGTTTGCAAATCAATTACCAAGCTCGGCGAACAGATCAACAGCCACCTGATCAATTACCAACTCTATAGGCTATGTCTGTGAGTTTGCTGGTCGAACCCAAGCCATGCATCTCGACTACTCCTCTCTAGGCTTGGGCAACTTGACAATATCTCGGCCCCCGTGCTTATTTCGCTTGGGGGCGAGATGACCCGAGTGGTTAGAGCGCGAATTTAATGACCGGAAGGTCCATGGTTCGAACCCGACCTCTGACTCTCGACTTCCCTGTCTAGGCTTGGGCAACCTGGCAGTACCTCAGCCCTCGTGCTTATTTCAGTTGGCACGGCAGCTAGACAACGGAAGAGTGTTACATCTGAACTGTTAATTAACTAATAAATAAATAGCTAATTAACTATTAATTAATTCACTGGTCTATCGTGATTTAATGGTTGTTGAGGTTCCCGATACGGAACTTTGAGTGACGCGTAGGTTCGACAATCACGAATATCAAAAGGAATAATCGAGTTCGTAATTCTACGGTACTGTTTACACAAGGATAAGCAAATGCGTACAACAAACCTCAAGTGTTCACGCTCATATCGTCAGTAAGTTCACAGGTCTGTCACTGACCAGCACAGTGCAGTGTCAAAGTCCGCACACCAAACAACGGCGAGCGGAATGATGGCTCAGTAGCGTGGGTTGCGGTCGTTCCTTCCGACGACGGTCTCGTGATTCTCATTGGACGTACGATCACGAGGAACTCATGAGAAAACAAGTCAAAGCAGGTTCAGCAAACGGGACACGGCCTCTGCGGCAAGGGAGTGGTGGGTACGAATAAGCAAAACAATTAAACGGGACACTCTGCGGCAAGGGGGTGGTGGGTACGAATAAGCAAAACAATTGTAGATCAAAAGTACATAGGCGGAGTGAGCAAATGCATGGGGGGATTATTATAAGGTCAAGTTAGATTCAACAATGGTTTTTGTGTCGTATCCGGCATCCATTATGTCTGCTTAAACAAGAGAATGTTGCTGACTTCTTCCCGAGCAGCCATACGCGCAGAAAACACTTCCCAACTTGTGGTGCACATGTCAGCCTAGATGCATCCTTGTTGCCGAGTGACCTTTACCTAGCGAATGCCTTTGGGTGCACAAGCCCCTCAAAGTAATCTTTTGGAGTACAGCATTGTATTCCTGCGTTTCATCTTCCACTTACATGCAGTTGGGAGTTTGTTTTGGCTGATTCATTTATCTCATTTTCCTCCCCAGCCATAATTACATACGATTCCATCGAGACTGCCGTTAGTGGTGTGAAACGCTTCGTGCAACTCAACGGCGGTCCGGTTATATGGGTCCCCTCTAGTTCGGCAACCAATTCAAATGACGAACCTTCCATCGCCGGATCGCAGAGCAGCACTCTTCCACGCGGGCTACATGGCCCCGTATCACCTAGTTGATTAGTTGTCATCCGACATTCATCTTCTCTCGACCTTATCTCATTCATGCCTGGTTCGCTTCTTGCCTTTTACCGCAACTTCTTGCCTTGTCTTCGCTAGACTTCACCAGACTGCTGATATTCGTTTTTTGCTACTACTATTACTACTGTTCCCCTTTTTCCTGACTTTACTATCCTTCTTTGTCCCTATTTTACGGTACCGCTTGTGACGCGTTTCAAAACTGTACAGAGTCTATATTTCCTCATTACTGGGAAAAAGCAAAACGAAGTGAAACGTCGGTTCTTTTTAAAATTTATTTAGCTATCTTCCCCCCCGGCCCCACACTGTCTGGATGCTTTAGGCCCACGGAAAATACGCGTAAACTCGTCGTCACTGTTTTATCTAATCATTTTCACACGGCTTTCAACCACACTTCAGTTTGTACACATTCCCATTTTGCCGTGTCCTATTCCCCCACTGCAACATATCAGTCTGTGCTTGTCACCGACCCACTGTTTACCCTCCGGTCTCATTTTCTTCATTTAGTTTCTCTTTTTTTTTGCTGGCTTACTGTTTGTGAACATATGCACACACACGCACACATTGAACACGTTTTCGCGTTATTCAACATCGTGTCCGATAAAACCAGACTCAGTTCTTTTCCGCATTCTCATGAGCATATGACAGAACTTCGACTAATGCTGTTAGCTTTGTAACGCTCTGTTCTTGGTCACCTTGTATCTATCGAAAATGTTGTCTGTCTTTTTGTTGCATCCCTGGATTTGTGGAGTGTGAATCTGGTGCGACGTCACGTCAGCCCCGAATTTGTTAGCGTGCGAAGACTCGGTAATGAAAAGTAGGTCTCGACTAGCGAAACTAATTTGGCTTTTCGAGAGACTCACCTAAAACCCAGCTGAATCTCTCGTTTGTGGTGTTTTCAGGCAACTGAATGTGCTGCACCAGGCCGCCTCATGTTTCAGTCGGTACGATATTCGAGATGTCGCGATACATGTATATTAGACGTAATACACTACTCATAAGGTTGCTGAAAATTTGTCGACAACCCACGACCGGTTTCGCCCTTCCTGGGGGCTCATCAGGTAGTTGCAGTCCCCGAGTTTCCGTCAACCTTATGTTCTACTTGAAATCAAATTGCACGAAATTAGCGGAATACACTCATTTGCAAACTAATTTGGTTTCTCGAGGGACTCACCTCGAACCCAGCTGAGTCTCTCGTTTGTGATGTTTTCAGGCAACCTGATGAGCCCCAAGAATGGCGATACCGGTCGTAGGCTGTCAACGAATTTTCAGCAACCTTATGAGTAGGACTTAACTGTTTGGATGGACCAAACGAAATCTAGAAATGGATAGTGAAGATCACCGAGGGCCGCCTGTAATCAGTTGGTTTGCACTCTTAGTCTTGGTCTCTTAGTTACAAGTGCACTTCAGGGCACTTAAGGCAACGGCCTTCATTTCACGTACACAAAGATGTGGTGGGTCCTCGCGCTTGACCGCAATGTGCTCACCAAAGTGTACACAAAATCACATCCTTCGGAAGCGCAGATATGAACGATTTACGATGAGGTACGGGGGAAAAGCGGTCGAAGTGGGATAGCTCAGATGGTTTAGCGTGCTGCTCTCATAAACGCAAGAAACAGGGGGTATTTTGTGACTGAGGCTGTTAGTTCGAGACCTTTCTGGGGCTGGCTCATCCCTACTGAGCAGGTAATCATCTATAAGTAACCGGAAGAAGAAGTTATCACAGTGGCTCTGTGCGACATTTGGTGGTGGGGTGGGGGAGAGAATGTTGAACATAGATTTGGGCGTAACGACAACACTGGGTTGTTAGGTCCTAGCGGTTGTTTTTCGATAGCTGCTGTGATTTTGCTTCAATATGCGACTGTGCCTGCCCCACCATAACCTGTTTATTATACCGCAGTACTTATAAGCCAGTCTCAAAACTCATTGAGCAGTGGTTATCTCTTTTACACGAGCATTAAATTGGTATATCCACCTACGGGGCAGAGACGTTTGAAAATAATGAGTGGAAAACAGTCCAATTTGGGTTCAAGTAGAACATAAGGTTGACGGTAACTCGGGGACTGCGCCTACGTGATGAGCCCCAAGAAGGGCGAAACCGGTCGTGGGCTGTCCAAGAGTCTTCAGCAGCCTTGTGCGTAGTCTCCTTTATGAAAATAACGAGTGGCCCTTATGGCTCGGTGGTGTGTGGTTCTCTTCTGCACTTCTGGCCCCTCGATTGCGTACTTACACAGTGAGAACTGCTGCTTCCACGCCAACTCAACGATAACAGTGGCTAATCGCTACCGCGCAACCGACAAACCGCCCTGCAATGTCAACCAACTCCGCTAGCAGAGTTGGTTGTCTTGTCCAACACATGTTGATGGGTTTACCCACCACAATCGTGTTCTTAAAAGTGCAGTGGCCTAACAGATCCACGTTCCCCAGAATCTTCCCGCATGCATGAAGTGAACACTAATCGGTATAGGTCATCTGTTCCACTAGTTCTCCAGTAATAAATAGAGTCAACAAGAGAAAGTCAATCGGAGGTGCTTGTCCTTATTTATTTTTTGGAGCGAATTGGGGAACGCCTGTGGTCCAGCCTAGTTAGACAAAACAAAACGTTAGAAGCAAGCAAACACGGACCGCAGGATGCCTTCGCTTGGTTAGTTTTAATTTCTGTGACAGATTGTTCTTCCTGGTTGGCTCTACGCAACTCATCTAATCAGAGGGTACTCCGAGGCCTGTCTATGATTCAAATTCCGTCGTTTTGAAATCTTCCGGTAGATATGCTTAAAATGAACTAGCTATAAATATGAAGGAAACTACCTTCATCAAGGCAGTCACGTGGTACTGATTGGGACGACTGTTTGGTCGAAAAGGTGTCTTCGATGATGTCCAGCTCGGGTTTCCGATCAAACAAAATACTTTGTTTCACATCTGTTAGCCCCGTAAGCCGAGGGGTTAGTCTTGCCGAGAATTGTATTGTGTGGAAGCTTTACTCCAAAGTGATCTCCCGAACTGATTCACTGGATCCATCCAAATAAACTCCCTGCGCTCAATTCTTCTGAACAAACGATGTCGTAGTTCTCAGAACAAAATGGCCTATGCACAGAAAAGGCACCTCTTTGGTGGCTCCTACCTTGGCAGGTAGTCTGGTTCCAGTGAGCCATTTCGATCTCCTTGGAATCGCACTACTTCGGTGGAAGCACTGCAGTTGGTTCCTGTGATTGCCGCCGCACCTATGTGAATTCACAATGTATCAGACTCTGATACCGTCCAACTACACAGATTGCCGGTGGTTTAAACCGTGAGTTTGTTACGTCGTGAAACGAGAAATTCAAGGCCTGCTTGCCAAACAGGCATACGTGGCTGATTCATTCTGTTTGACAGGCATCGTGTCACGTTTGTGGTACAAAGTTGCAACTGCTAAACCACGTTACCGTTCCTACGGGACAGCGTAGTGTTACTTTTACTGGTACCGACCACTTTCGCCCGATAGGTATATAGTCTAAGCCAGATGTAACGGAGTCGTATTGCTTCCCTGCTTCCTCGAGAGGCTAATGGGCTGCTTGGGGAATCTGGAGATACCTGGGCAAGTGCTCTTCGATGTGTGGTTCTTCGGGAGAGGGACGAGATGAATTTGTGTCACTCGCGAGGAGTCGCCTTGCACCGGCAGATCAAAACCCGGTCTAAGCGGTTTCGAATTTCCCCAATCCACCAACAGTAGGATTCAGGCGCCGACACTGCCTTTTAACTGACCTTCAGCATTGATCTATTGTGCTAATCGGAAGATATCTGGATGTGATTAGTTCTTGGCCAAACAGGTAACCTACTCACTTGGTCTAACGAAGGTTTTGTGTCAAAATGGAAACTTAGCCCAAGTACGAAAACTACTGAACGAAACTGAAATAAGAACCATTAAGAGGTGCGTCATTGGTATCTAAGCAGAAACCATCGTGTTAGCTTTCTTAAAGTTCTTGGCCAGGTAACCTACTGACTTGGTCTAACGAAGGTTTTGTGTCAAAATGGAAACTTAGCCCAAGTACGAAAACTACTGAACGAAACTGAAATAAGAACCATTAAGAGGTGCGTCATTGGTATCTAAGCAGAAACCATCGTGTTAGCTTTCTTAATATCATGGTGATTGCGGGCTTCAAATACTCAGGTGGATCACCTGAAGGTGACTAACCGATATTCCGAAACATTCGGGCGGTGAGAACACCCTAGCGTTACGAGCAGCACAAACATGAAAAAAAATTGTATTAAAAAAGCGATTACAATGCACCGTAAAACATTTGAGCAAAGTACTGGTCGATCTTGGTATAGTGGCGAGATTCGAGAATTATGATGGAGATTTCGTCCTGCAATTGAAGCCAATCTCTGGTGAAATTGTTTCGTCTTTGTTGCGAAGCATGAACAATGCTCACCTCCTGAAATTTCAGATTTTCGAACCCGCTCCCGCCGCCGTCCGCTTATGTAGTTTGAACTGAACCGTTCGGCCACGAGCGGCTGATCAGTAGTGTGATTAGACAATATAGCCTAGAGCAAGAATGAAGTTCACCCGATGAGTGGAACTTCCACTTTGTTTCTCGAGGAACCAGTCAACACGTGGGACTGAAACTCGACTGGCGGTATATTCTTTCTGAGTGTGAGCTATTCATACTGGCTATTTGTCACTTGTGGCCCCAAAGGTTAAGAATTCAGAGTACTAGCGCGGAGGTTGCGGGCTCAAAACTTCCGAGAGTTTCGTGAGTTACATATCGTGTTCATGATTCCCAAGAATGATGAAACAGCTATACACTGCTTCTTGACCGAGCAGCATAGGTTAGTTTCACTTAGAGGGCCAAATCCTCACTAAACTTTATAATCTGAGCAGTCAGGTGAATGGTCCTTGGAATGTTCGCCGAGCTGGGCAGTTTGATTGCAAACGTTTCATCACCAATCGATTTGACGTCATCAGTGCTTTGATAGGGAGCGTAGCAATCGGTCAGTGGTTGTGTGATAGCCGCCATAATGGGGAGAGCAAAGCTGACTACACTGGAGAGGCTGGCGAGAGACTACAAAAGGGCGTTGTGGAACACAAAAAGATGTCTCATTTCCGCATACAGTCCTAAAAGGGTACATATCTAAGGGAAAGCCACAATTTCTCATTTGGTCAAGAAGAAGACCTCACAATGCATGGGAACCTGTGCTGTGCGAAAGGCTACCTAATTAGTATACAACCTACCTGCGTCAATCGACGCGACGGTCTATTAACTTTGGTAAGGACTTACAAGCACCCACAGCTGTCCTCAGCAGATGAATTCAGCTTCAATCTACGAAGATACCTCAACCGATCAGACAGTCTTTCGAAAGTCCTGCGCGCAGCCATTCCGTGTCCTCTGTGATTCAGAGGTCAAAGTGAAACCCCTCAGTCAGCAACCACGAGACAACTTACTTCATGCCATCAATCGCAATAGCCTTACAGATAATTTCCCACTCTCGTCGCGCGATCCGAACTCCGGATGCTGACGATTTTCAAATCCATATTCCGATTTGTGAACCAGCACTGTGGCGCGAAAATTGTTGATTCAAACCATGAACTTCCCATGACACTAATCATGTGACGACTTGCCGTATGACCTTGCATGTTTTGCATCCGTGGCTGAGAGCAGTAAAATAAGTGCTCACATGTCGCTACATATTTGTTTTCGGTGTCTTGACGATATGGCCATAAGTTACACTTTGTTTTAAACTGTGTGATTTCGATTCTTCTGCCATTGTCAACGAAACATAGAACCTTGATGCACTTTCAGCTAACGCTTAATCTAGAGAAGCCTGTGTGGCACAAAGGAAAGATATTGGAGCGAAATGTGCCATGCCAAGGCTGTATAGCATCGCAACTATTGAAGCCCAATGGAATTAATGTGTCCGTTTGAATTTCTAGTTTGCCACTGGGAAATAAATCAGCCAACAGGAGAACCAGGACATAGTTTCTCTCTGGCTTTGGATTTTGTTTGTTCAAGAGGGAATTGAAATGTGGAAAAAAATTCGCGTGACTCGAAGGAACGTCATCACTAGCAGTCTATCTATCAGTTGTGGAACCTGGTGCCCAACTTCCGTACAACCACTAAGAATTAAGTGGATGAATATACCCGTGGTAGTCATGAGGAACGTCACACTAGCAGTCTATCTATCAGTTGTGGAACCTGGTGCCCAACTTCCGTACAACCACTAAGAATTAAGTGGATGAATATACCCCTGGTAGTCATGAGAACAAAGAAGGTAGCGAGCAAAGCTTGTTTTCTGTGATTGTTCCTCTTGGCTAATACATCACAAATTTATATGGTAGCAGAAATCACGTGGAAAAGGCCAAGATCGGGGCTATATACACTTTAGAGGAATAGAAATCAAAGAAAGGGGGGTTGGATGAGCGATAGATCAATGGGTCACGGGATCAGGTAAGTGACATCAATGTTAGACAGACTTGTGTGACCGGATGATTCGTGGGCCACTTCAAGTTCAGAGGTCGCACAAGTTTCTTTTGGGTGCAAAGTTGCGGACCCAGCAGTCGCATTCCAATCGCCTCTGCGATCGACAGCAGTCTGGATCCTACCAGTCGTGATCGGTTCAGAGGTATATGGTGGTGAAGGCTTGCTCCCTGTCTATGACATGACTGGTTTTGGCCGAATGTGATGCAATCGCGCGTGAGCCTGGTTTATTCCCACCACCACTCAGAGATACGCGAATGTGTTGTCACATTCTGCCCGACAAATGCCTTGTCGTACGACCAACGTATGATGCTCGGCTCGCCTAAGTAATGAGAACAAGCACGCCACTGGAGCCAAAATCCCACAGCGCTCGGGCCGAGGGTGATGGCCTTCATTTTACGTCGCTACTTCGTGTTCTGTCCCTCGCTAACCTTTCACAGCCAAATGCACGGGGTGGAAAACGCGGTCTTTTTTTGATAGAAGGCAGTCTGGCATACGTAGTGACGCCTTCATCTGGCATTATCACCTGCCCATGCGAATTCGACTGAATGCTCACTATGGACACTGCAGGAGGCACCTAGGTTCTCCAACATTGCGGGAATATCGGCGGTTGACCAACGTAGTCAATTTCATATCCGTAGGACTGCCGTCACAGTTGATTTGTAGACGCTCCGAGTTAACTTCGTTTCCTCTTCGTATATGACTGTTGTATGCAACATCCCCACTTGTCATGCCGAATTCACTCCTTGCGTTGTTGTCCAGACAATCAAACATAGAGGCAAACTGATGTTTCTCATTCTGCTATCTTAAAAAGCCACATGATGGTAGGATACTAGGAGGAGGAAGGTATAAGGCCCACGCTGACACGTGGAACCCCCTTGACATCCTATTCGTTATATAACCGATCAATTGTTCCGCATAACCTAAGCCTACCGATTTCAAAACCCATATTCGCGTGCTTCCGATGACTTGGTCACAGGAGAGAAGAAACAAAAATGAGGAGAGAAGATGTTGCTGATGAACTCCAGTTTTCGCACGCAAACGCTCGTCGTTATCATTACGTCCAAACTGAGCAGGCCAGCAAGTCTCGGCTGAGACGTTCTGTTTGCGCGCGGAGTCCACTGGTATATAGGGCAATTAGTTCAGTCTGCACGGTTGGTGTCCGATCGATAAAATGAATGTTTCATGGAACCCCAACTGTAGTGGCTTGACTTGAATAAAAAACTACATACAGAGTTTGGGTATCATTTAGACCATACGGGTTCTTATGAAAGTCGATTAATGAACGCCACAAAGACGTGTTTGGGTGAGGAAGCCCTGGATCGGGAGCTGAGGGATGTGACTTTCTGAATCAGCTGTTTAATCATTGAGGTTCTTAGTTTGTAGCGACTAGATAACAATGTGGTCGTAATCTCGATTACGATCAAGACTGCCTCAGGATGATTTGATTGTGGGGCAAATTTAGGGTTTTGTCTTGGCCATCTCCCAATCTCCATCATGAGGATCAGGAGATACTGTGTGAACTGTGCCCATCATCCAACCTGGTCTGAGAGTAGATGAATTCACATGAGCGATTTTCAGCATAGTTCAGTGGGTCATGAATGCACGGAAACCCATAAACCACAGTAGGGTCCATCCTATTTGCATCCAGAGAATTATTGCATAATGCACAATGAAAGGTGTCAAAACCAGCCCTCTGTGTTGATAAATGCGCCTGAATCCCAACTCATTGTGGAGCGGAGTGCCTGCTGAGTACTGAACATTCATTAGAATGGTGCAGTTTGAATAATCGCCCCTGATTCGCGGACCGATGAATGATCACTCGTGTTTTGCGGAACTTTTTTGTGCCAGGTCATCCGTTGACAAAACTAATCGACCTAACAACCAGACAGACAACTGAGCGTAAACAAACCACGCCTCGCCATCAGATGTCGACAGTAATCTTGGAGAATGAACAATAATTCGAGGACACTTGACCAAATGTTCGACGCGAATTGACATTCACCAAGCTATTTTCGTCTAATTGGCAAGTGGGGGCAACAGACTTCCAAATCTAGCCGGCTAGGTAGAAAAGGTGGGAGGAATATATACAGCGTAACAATGTGTTCGTTATAGACACGTGACATTCAACTGCGCCTGTTGCCGGAGTTCGCAAGCCTGATGTGATACGACACGAGTGTAGCAGAGTGGCGCAGTGGAAGCGTGCTGGGCCCATAACCCAGAGGTCCGTGGATCGAAACCACGCTCTGCTAAATCTATTTTGACACGTCTTTCAATATTGTACACAACAAATAGTTTCAATTATTCCTGATATTATATAGTCGAAAACTGGCCACTGTTTCGGCAATTTTTTTCAGTATTCTGCCGTGTAAAACACAAATGAACCATACTACACCATTGCGTCCTATGTATAACTTAAAGCGAAGCAGTACCTCGACAAATATACTCTTTTAATTGTGAATTTGTTTTTCTCGGGAGACCAACCTGAATCGCAGCTGGATTTCTCGTTTCATGATGTTCTTGAACTGAATGTGCTTCACGAGGCCGCCCCATGTGTCACTCGATGGAGAACATTTTAATCGCCAGTTTCAGTGGAGATTCGCCTTAATCTCCCGTTAAAACAAATTGGTTTGAAAACATCATATACGAAAGATCCAGTTGGGTTCTAGGTGAGTCTCCCAGAAGACCAAAGTTGTTCGAAGATGAGTGTAGTTCTCTAATTTCGTGGAATTTGAATTCACGTAGAATATAAAACTTGACGGGAAACTCGGAGGCTGCGTCTACCTGATGAGCCCCTAGAAGTGCGAATCCGGCCGTGGGCTGTCGAACAGTTTTCAGAAACCTTGTGAGTAGTGTACTACGTCTAAACGGAACTTATAGGCTTCTCGTTTGGTTTTACATTGAAATTGGCTCTTAAACCCACATATCCACCAAGAAAAATGCGAGGGTTTTGTGAATAAATTTCATCACACTTATTCTGAAGAATAAGATGTTTTAGCGAGTAGTTGCACGACATATCAACTGAACTCTTGCTCAGGTGAGTTGACTTTATCTGTAGTCTAAAGTGGGTGAAATTCTGAGAGAGTCACATGTCTGAAATGCAGCCTGGTGTTTGTGAAGTCCATTAGCGCAACTCAAAACTCAAAGGGAACGTGAAATTACAAGTGACAGCGTTTCGTTTACAAAAAAAACGAAAAAAAACTAGAACTAAGAGTTACTAGACAGTCAAACTTCCTCCTGGAAGCTTGGCTAAGCCGACCGAGAGAATAGTTCCTTAATGAGAGGGTGAGCGGTGATCACTTATGTGAACTTTAGTCCGAGGAATTTAGGCATCCAACGCCGCCATGTGTTTCTTATCGTGTTGAGATCTATTCATCCGCGCACTGCCTCTGCATTTGGTTTTCAGATCCAGAAGATTCGGTTGGTCCCTCTGATCTAGCGGAATACATAGCCGAACAAAACCTAAAGAACCCCTGATAAGTGCAGCAGAGAATGTGATAGAAAACAGTCGTGACATGGAAAAAAACAAAACTGGGTTGACACTAGGAACTGAAAAAGCTTTATGTTTGTAATGTACAACTCATAATGTTGCTGGAAATCCGTCGACAGCCCACGACATTTATTTCATTTTCACTTGTGACCTTTTGGTTGAGAATGCAGTTTATTGACTATCTGATCCCATATAGAATGAGCCGAACTTGGAAAGTAATTAATGACCGATGTGAAGTGCAAATATTCAATCACACATGCACGACATCTTTCTCTGTGGATTCAGATCCGTTTCTACATCTTCCATTGATAATTTAAATACCTGGTAAGGTTTGTGAGTTTGTTTGGATAAGGACTCATGGCGGACTACAAGGAGTTCCTGAGAAGTAGTCCCCACGTAGAAGGACAATACTTTGCTTCTTCTGAGGAGAGATGAGCTCAGACTTCACATGACTTCTTTCCATCCGAGAGGACAGTGCGTATGACTAACCAAAACAGATCACCGATCTCCTCGTGAAGGTTGTATACCTGGCATCACATTCGCTGTGTAAAAATCCAAAAACCGACAGTGTGATGGGGAACAAAGGTCTCCAACTTTCTGGACATTTGTTAGTGAGATTTTACCAACCGAACGCACCAACTTAAACCTATTTGTACACTACAAATGAAATCACACGTTTAGTTTGCGTGCAGATGCGTTTTGGGGCGAACACAAGTTGAGAACTGCTTAAAATGAGAGGAAGACCAGCAGTTCGCTTCTGAGAGGAACTAGAATAGACTCGGCGGTAACTAAAATCTCGTTAATAGGGTTCACTGAGAAGAATATGGGCAACTAATGGAACATAAGCAGAAGTAGATGTGCTTGAGAAATCGAGGGAAGAACGAACCAAATGAGAGCAGTCACACTCGTGAACAAACTGTTTCGTTCAAGCCACTGGTCGGGAATTGGGGGCTTGAGTTTCTTTGGATTTTAGTAAGGTACGCACCGCTGATGAGTCTGAATAAAAACAAAACACCGGTGGAGTGCTTCTCGGCCTTTCAGTATAGATTGGAAGGAATAGCCATTAAAATTCCAAATTCCCTCACACTACTGAGAATCTAAAAGTAGCTAAGAGGAAGAATAAAAATATAGATTTATTGAGTCATCAACGGTGCAATATTCTGAGTCCACACTTGACAGATCAATAACCAATAACTTCGGACACTTCGGTAATGACTGCAGCGCACCTTGTGGAAGTTAAGTATAATAAACTTCTTCTACCACTGCTCACAGTTTCACCTATGCAATTTCAAATCCGTACGAATTTCGGATGTCTTAATCCAATACAATAATTCCACTTAAGATACTCCATCGAAAATGAGATGCCATTCTGGTTAGCTTATTCTACCAAGCACTTTGAGGGACACGACGCCCAAAAGGAAGCTACAAAGCTCCTTTCAGATCTTTTGTACTCTTTTAAAATTAGCAATTCAGCTGTCTTTAAGACCCTTTTCCAAATAAAGCTTCAGGAACCCGGAAAATCTCCTTTAACCGGGATATAGGTCATAAATTTGGCGGTAACTAGAAACAACGCCCGATTCCGCGAAAAAACTTTACCAACTTGATGCGCAACATGACGGATCACATATATCCTTTCGAGGCGTTAAACGATACAGTATCCCTGGTGGGCCATAAATATCAATTTTGTTTGGGCCCACACAGGTTGTTCGGGGCGACACTGGCAAATAGACGCGCCGACTAGATTGTAACGGCGGTGTATCAGAAGTTCATTTAATTCTGTTTTTGGACATATAATCTATCACTGATTTATGACTCTAACACGGAATTCAACAAGATGTGAAGTGGTGTTGATTTTTTGGAGAATTTTCGTGTTGTCACATTGTTTGAGTGCGTTTCTTCCGCTGAACAAATCGATTGTGTCATTGGAAATTTATCACATTGTGTGAATACGGACAAGTTTAGATGGTCTTTGAAGCATGTTGAAAAAAACTTTAGTGCGGGTGTTTTGTAGGGATGGCGAAACTGAACTCCCAATGCATGGTTGTTGTGTTCAGACAGTCAATCAAGAAATGACCTAGGTGGTACGGATGAGAACGATGGACTTTGAGTTCCTGTTGGAAACACAACAGAGTCTTTTTACGGTTTCCAACTATGATTGGGTGATCTGGCAATATCTCCGCCTTTATTCCTTCGAGTTGAAGGGCATCTGTGTGAAAGAAGAATGTCACGGATAATTTTTTGCGAAAAAAGAGCAAACGAAAACGCTCTTCGTTAAAGTTTCCGTGGCCCTCCTCTTGTTGTGAACTGCGCAGTACCTTTTTGCAATATCTTTCCCACAAAAGCTCAAAGGAGATGTCCATTCTTTTTAGCTGGGAATTTACTGGAAATATCCCTTGCCACGTGAGTGACCTGCCTTTTTCCTGTGAGTGTGGGGGTCAGTTAGATCGGTTTTAGTACATATGGTGTCTAAATACACTCAGTAGTCTCCGGTCACTTAGAACATCCGTGTTAGGATGCGTTTGCAACCAAATTCTCCAGGTGGGTAGACAATCACCACTGGTACAAACTGAATTGCCTACATTTGTCTTTGAATGCCTCATACAACACGGTTTTTGAGAGGGCACTAGACTACTCGTCGATATGGAAAGCTGAGGTCAGTATCCGTGGGCAGAGATCATTGGGATACTAAGAGGTCTTAAAGGATTCTTTTCATTTGTTTCAAGTATTGGTATATCGATCAAGCAGGATGGTCCATGAGGCGAGAGGATGTCAGTTCTTAGGCTGTATGACCTAAGCGATGAGAGAACAGATCGAATAAGGCGGCGATGATATTCACGTCAGACTAGATACTGGATGAAATTTACGATCCAAGATGAAAATGGACTGCATCTAACTTTCATTCTCGCGACTCAGTTGATTACATCCATAGATGTGACAACTGCCAGTCAAGCATTCTTTTTCTGAGCTGTTTCTGAGGTCTACATTCAAGAGAACCCAGGCAGATATTTTTGACCAGCAGCCTTCGTTGGAAATCGATTTATGGATAGAGTACCCCTTCCCCAGAAAATCACCAGGTAGTCCAGATGGTAGGTAGTTAAGAGCCAGTTACCACTTGCCATTCGACGACGTGTGTTTTTGACCGGGCGCTGACGTATTTCGTCCTGTTAGTCACGTGGAAGATCCCATCTACATCCTCATGATGAGCTCTGAAGCGGGAACCTAAATGGCACCGAAACTTAATTGACTTGGACACCTACGGTTTAATAACATTCATGTTCTCGGTTATGGGCCTTTGTTTGGCCAAGTGATATTTTACTCCCTACTCGTAAGTAGTCACAATTTCAGGCATGCAAGTGCCATTGGAGAAAATCTCTGATTCATTTACCGTACCAATGCGGATCTGATGTTAGGCAAGTTTAGCTGTATTAACCTTGTACTGGTTGATCAGCTATAATGCGGACGTCGCATCCGCGGATCTGATGTTAGGCAAGTTTAGTTGTATTAACCTTGTACTGGTTGATCAGCTAATATCGAAGTTCAATGAGGAGGCTTGATTCCGAAAAGTCTGTTTTGTAAGTAGATGAATTCAGGACAGGAACATATTTTACTGCTGTCCGTGCACATAGTTTATCGAAATACCGGTTATGATGATCACTGGATGCTATTTTCTTTCCAATCCAAAGGTTGTTCTGAAAGTCCATTGGATTTTGGTATTAAGGGGAGCTTTACAAGCCATTATTTTGGGTTGAAACACAAATTCCAGCACGGAAAACTGAGAATTATCGTTTCATGAGAGAGCAATGTGTTACTTAGTTATTTGGCCTATTTGCGATGGAACCGGTATGGTACCCTACTGGAAAAGCGATAAGCAGCTCTCATCAAACTGTGAACAGCTTTGCTAATATACCACACCGAGAGAACTCAAACTTTTTTTAGGGAAGGTGAGCAAAACCAGCGGTTCCTGTTAAAAGGGGACAATATTTAATTGATTCCTATTATCCGAGGAGCTTCTCCTCTGATTACACAAACTAAGGCCAGTCACTCGTTTCTGTCGAGCATCTGATTTTCGAAAAAATATCACAATGGCGAGAATCCAGCCGTCCTACAGATCGTAGACGGAGATTATCGATCTTTAATTTCACGTGAACTTGACACTGTAGCCCGCTGTGTATTAGGCTGCAGTCATTTCTGGTGTGTCTGGACGGCTTGAGAACAAACTTGTTTTGGATTCTATCCGACCCGCGAACTCCGGGGATCTTACGAATCTATCAGCTAGTCTAATGTTTTCTCGTATGAGTGCCCATGTTTTCCACCTGTGCCGTGGTGGAGATAGTATACAAGCACTACACCTTTAGTGACTGTTGCGGCCGAAGGTGGCACCTTTATCATCTGCTTAGAAATTTGGTTTGATTTGATTTTTAGGTCTCTGGGTAGGGTATTGCGTTGACTATAACAAAAATCTAATATCATTAATTTTGGTTCCCAATGTCTCTTTTTGCTTACCCAGGTAGTGAAGAATCGATATCGGTGTTCTTGATGATGATGATGATGATGATGATGATGATGATGATGATGAAGACGATGAAAAGAGGACAGCATAAACAAGAGATTCAGCTGGGACTCAGTCGAAACCTCCCGTTAAAACCAAAATGGTATGCTAAAGAAATTATTTGGCGCGCTGGGTCCGATTTCGGTTGAGTTTGAGCTGGAGGTTGCGGGAAATACCGGGATGATTCTCAAGATGAGCGAAACCAGTTGTGGACTGTTGGGTAGTGTTCAGCAAGTTTAGGAGTAGCACGTTCTGTCTTGGCAAAGGGGACTTTCAATTTATACCAAATCGGCATATTTGCGAGACAGACTCGAGGGGGGGGGAGTTATTCGCTGTAATTCCGCCTCCGAACGCACAATTCAAGCACAGCTATCTACAAGCTGCGCCATCCAAATTTCCTACCCGATTCCGCTAGGAAGCGCTTTGCGTTGAGGGGGTGTCCACTGGATGTCTAAAAGCTTCCATACAAGTGTTTTTCAGATAAAAACCGAACGAAATGAGGCCGACCTCAGTCAGTCTTAACAATTTGATGGTTTTTAACACAATAGAGTTTTCAATCGATTGGAAAAGGTTTGGAACTGATTGAGAAGTCAGCATTTCAGAAGAGCTTGTTTACCACGCTCTTCCGAAACAATAGAGTTTGTTTACAAATCATGTTTTTGGATTCTTAGCTGAGTGAAGTGTTTTGAGATCA
>NW_008751710.1:842718-857796 GCF_000715545.1 Opisthorchis viverrini
TATAGCAGATCCAAACGAAGGCGGGATGCCATGCTAATTAGAGATTTATTACTGTACAAATGGACAAATGCATAAAAACGCATTAACCCATTTGTAACGAATGTTTCAACTGTTCTTGATTATCACGCACAAATCGGAACTTTGTTATATCGGCAATTCCCGTGTAGAACGCAACCCGCACTGTCCGCAGCCAACGTTATGGACTTCGTTACAAGCTGAGAGGAGACCTGGAGATGACCTACTTTCCACAAATACACTCATTGGCATATCGAGTTGGCTTTGATGGGAGACCCACTTGGAACTCAGCCGAATTCCTCGTTTATGATGTTTTTAAGCAACTGCATTGCTGCACCAGGCCGCTTCATGTTTCAGTTGGTACGATATCGAGATTTTACGATACATGCATGGACACAATACACTACTCATGAGGTTGCTGAAAACTCTTGGACAAGCAACAACCGGGTTCGCCCATCTTGGGGCTCATCATACAAGCGCACACCGCGAGTTTTCGTCAACCTTATGTTCTGCTTGAAACCAAATTGCACGAAATTGGCAAAATACACTCAAATTCATGAACGAGAGATTTTACTGTGTTCGAAGTGAGTCTCTCGCAAAACCAAATTTGTTTGCAAATGAGTGCAGTTCTCTAATTTCGCGCAATTAAGGTTCAAGTAGAGAATAAGGTTGACGAAAATTCGGAAACTGCGCCTACCTGATGAGCCCCGAGAAGGGCGAAACCAATCGTGGGCTGTCGACGAATTTTCAGCAACATTGTGAGTAGTTCATTAGCTGTGTACATGTTTC
Organism: Opisthorchis viverrini; assembly: GCF_000715545.1. Taxonomy (NCBI): domain Eukaryota; kingdom Metazoa; phylum Platyhelminthes; class Trematoda; order Opisthorchiida; family Opisthorchiidae; genus Opisthorchis; species Opisthorchis viverrini. The sequence continues at coordinate 843,523 of NW_008751710.1, forward strand.
GCGATATCTTGAATATTGTACCGCCTAAAACATGAGACGGCCTGGTGCAGTACATTCAGTTGTCTGGATCACAAACGAGAAATTCCGCTTGGTTTCAGGTGAGTCTCGCAACATCAAATTTGTTTGCAAATGAGTGTGTTTCGCTTATTCTTCGACTGTTTGTCAACTCAGTTTGGACAGGAGTTCCACCATCTCTGACAGATTTCACGTGCTAGCTTCAGTAATCGCCCTCGGAAGCCAGGCCTAAGTGTTCACTAGATGAGGGGTTCCGGATCTACGTTCGACAGATAATTAAAAGACGTTTAAAGATGCGCCTTCCATGCAGTAATCATTTTTTCGAGTGTACTTCGCTTTTGGCCAGTCCGGATGTGGAGGTTTTATACAAGGCACTCCGTTTACATAAATGTGCTCTCAATATACATTGCTCTTAAGTAATACATGGCATCGTTCAGCGCCCGCCTGCAGTCCACAACTTTCTCGCCCTGCATTCGACAGAAGATTTACCTGTCCTCAATCAATTCGATCAATAAATTTATCTTGTGTCTGTTTTAACCCAAAGTTTGAACCACTTTGTTGTACAACTTTATTCATTCATAGTTTCTGTGATTTAGCTTCCAAGCGTTGGAACTCAGAGGTTTCACCTACCGGGGGCGAAATGGACCAAATGGTTAAAGCGCGAATTTACTGACCGGAAGGTCCGTGGTTTAAACCCAAACCGGGTACCTTCATTGCTCCTGTCTGGGTTTGGGCAACCTGGCAGTATCCCAGCCCTCGGGCTTCCCTCGGTTGGCGTGGCCGTTAGACACCGAAAGAATGTTACAGCTGAACGATTTCACCTACCATGTGGACCTTCATTCAGGTAAAGTTTACACTGAGCTATCGACGAAATTAAATCGATATCTCCATATTACTACTAAACTAAAGGGTTACTTTGAAAAACAGTGTTGGGTACCGAGTGTCTTAAACAAGAAGGTCTATTTGAACCCAGCCTCAGCTTCAGCTTGGTATAGGAATGAAAATTTTACTCGAGTCCAGTGCTTGACCGCGGATCAATTACTTCAGGACATAAGGACAACCTTCCCAATGACAGTGATGTGAATTTGAATGATACCGGTTTAACGGGGGATACTACTGAGGAGACGTGTGAGTAGTATGTTTTCTCGTAAATCAACTCCGCGTCTCTTGAAAAGGGAAATCTATTACGGAATTTATGGAGCCGCTTTGTAGCATTTGCTTGCATTTGAGTAACAGTCAATGAATATCCAGGAAAGTTCAGGAAGACGCGTTCAAGGAGAAGATGGATATTCAGTTTTGTAAACAAGATGCACATGAGAGTTTTGCTTCCCTGTCCAATAGTCTGTAACTGTTCTCTTGGCGTTTTCTAATAAATAACTCCGCAGCGAAGGCCTTCTTTTTTCACCGGTATCAGTGAAAACGCTTACAAACTTTTTCGTATTCATTCATATAGTTTACTTGATTTCAGTCAGTATGAACTGAAACAATTTAAAGCGTAAGATATTGAAGAATTTTCATGAAATTCGCATTTGGCTATTTGTTCTCAAGTCTTTCAGTTCATGTTACAATGGAACTGGACAATCGGAGAAAACTGTGTTGTAGAAACAGCTCGTTAATCTTCAGCACTAGTGTGACTACAATACTCCCCCACACCCCGTCGCCAGATGTTGCCCCAACCTCTCACTCGTGAATACTACCCTGGTGTGTGTGTTTGTGTGAGGGAGGGTGTTGGGCGTCCTCGTGCGTGTGAGAAATCAGCTGTTTTGCTGATGGTTACATAATACCATTTTCTCATTTCGGTTAGGTTTAGTCTGGCTCACAACTACACATGTGATTTATTCGTCTGAGTTTATTAAACTAGAAGACGTTTCTCGATTTCCCATCGAGAGCTTTTCACTGAAAGGATGTGCGATTCAGGGGATTGCGAGTTTTTACTCTAGTAAAATTTGCTTATGAGCTTTATATCTATTGAGAGCTTGCTTGTGTCCTGTGCAATTTTGCGACTACAGCGGACCATATGTTGACTTCCCTGGCTGTCCCAAAGTTTTAGCTACGGGATAAATATCTGCTGGTTGTATCAGATGAGTAGCTCAGGCCACAGTTCAAGCCACATGTAAAACTGTTCCAAAGAATGTTCTTAGCCCTTTTTCTGTCCAAGTCAAGACTGATTTTGCTGAACGAGTGTGAAGCGTAGATTTTTAACAGGCATCGCTGATCGATGACTCAGTAAGAAGCAGCGCCATGTCTTGTGAGAGCTAATTACACCGCCAATCCAACTACTCGTGATCGAGCGTGGATTCGAAAGTCTCCTTCGGATAGTTCCCAACAAGGATGAAACAACTGTACGGTGCTTCTTTGCCTTTAAACATAGACTGGCCCCACTGGCAGGGTAAACTTTCTACTGCAGATCCTTGGTCCCACCTATTCCTCTACAATCCAGAGTAAAATGATGAAAAAAGCAAGCTATTAGGTGTAACACACTACTCATTAGGGTTACTCAAAACTAACCACAGCCGGTTTTGCCTTTCCTACTCGTATTAATCAGTTTCCGCCAAATTTATGCTCTGCTTGAAGCGGATCATCATAAAAGAGAGATTCAGCTGGGTTTGGTGGAGTCTTTTGTCAAAAACAAACCAGTGTGAGAATCTGCTCTGAGTAGTCGATTCTTCGACCTCAACAGACCCTATAACACGGACTAGGCCTGGTGAGCATACGATGAGGAGCAAGAAACCACCAAAGAGCGCGGAAGAATATCAAGCGCTAGCCAAAGCCTGAGCGATGGCGGTATATGAATTAGACACAGGATATAGAGTAGATCTGGAAAAGTGGACTAGGATTCACACCACAGCGGTTGATAGTCGAGGCGTTGGAACTTACCAAGCATCATAGTGTGGATAGAATTGAAGGTGTTGAACTGGCGCCCTTATGTAGGGTGGTCATAAATAAGCCGAGCTGCCTTTTATCTTTGAAGAGCATGGTCATAGACATAAAAAGTGAATGCAAGCGATAAATGTGAAAGGGTTACAGGAGGATATGAGATAAAAGAGAGAGAGAAACGTCTCATTCGAAGTCATACCACCAACAGCTCCAGTCGGATAAGATGAATCCCAACGTATGTAAGAATTTTTAGCATGGAAACACGCGTGTAAAGACAAACTACCAGAGAAAAAACAAACAATGCTGAATGCTCTGTAAGGCGCGGTAAGCGCTAACACAGTCAAGACTCGTACATCAGGCACAAAGTGTCCATTATACTGGGCCTGGTGTGAGATTCAGTGGCAAGAATGTACATTCAACGCCATGTACCACGCATAAAAGTGTCGTTAGTACGCAGAGAGCCTATTGTGTCAAGCAAACACAAGTTACTGACTGTGACCTAAGGAAGTCTGAATCCAATAACCGCCCTGGCGGATTGAGGAAAGCAGATCCGTCGATAAGAGGTGATAATCGGTTGGTGGACCAAAAAGTCGATATCACAACCGATTGCCTGAGATTATGGCGAGGTAACATTCATCAGCTGCACACCTCTGCTTCTTTCCACTCCACACAGCCACTCCGCGCCCATCCAAGACTATGCTGACGACTAATACAGTTGCTCGACGATCTCGAACAGCAATTGGGTCAAGTTTGATGAAGGACCTCAAAGTAGGTGCCTTCAACTCCTCGAAGACGGTGTATCCCAGGCAGCGGAGACGTTTAGCTGGTTCTCTTGCAACCCGATCATGATGAGCACATCTGGCGTCATGCATGATCCAGCAGGACTGCAAAATATGCACCAAACTCTCCGGTTGGCCACAGTTTCCACGACATAAGATCGTCTGGCCACCATGACCATGCCAAGCGTTTGTAAATCTTGGCCTGAGAAGATTGCATCGGAACTGGATAAATATCCCGGATGAATATCCCAGGAAACACTCGTTCTGGAAATACGAGCCATCGATTAGAAAGAGCCGAAGCGAACAACTGTTGTAAACCACGACCGTCAACGCTGTTGTGAGACCCCAATTAGCCACAAGCATCGTGAACTCGGATCGGAGGGCTGAGATCCTAAACAATCTTACCAAATGCGGAATCGTTGACCACATTGCGTCGTACTCAGCGTTGAATAGAAAGAGTTTTCCATATATACTCTCTGCTGCATCGGGATTGTTGCACTCAGACTTGGGTATGGAATTAGCTGATCAGGGTGTCCTTCGGTAGACGTATCCAGCCACGAATAGATTGCCTGATGTAGTTTGTCCAATCTTTTGAGCGTGTTCCGGTGGACTTGGCATAGCACTAGCGAATATGTCAGCCTCAGTATCAGGGAATTCCTCGTAACCTCCATTCTTTGATGTGGATTCAATGGGGCACGCGTCACTTCTTCGAGCAGTTTGAGCATGTGCTGTCGGTGGTTGATAACCATTTTCCCCTTGAATCTTAAGTGGATGCCCAAATATGTTACGGTGTCTGTCGGACCCAGAGGAGTGATGAGTTCTTAGGTGAAGCAAAATGGTTCGACTAAGACTGCTGTTGCCCGATGTTCCCCGTCCCCACAAATAACCATCACTTTCGTCTTCCGGGCGTTTATTTTCATGCCAGCTCTTCCCAACTCGACCACAGTAGCTTCAAGCTTCTCTTTAAGGCATGTCTGACTTTCTGCACACACGACCCAGTCGTCAGCAAAGGTGAACCATCTACTAAGGTGTCATGGAACTGGTATCCCAGTTGCGGCATCGAAAATCCAAGAACCTCATCCATTGCCATAATGAATAATGATGGAGAGAGTGGATCCCCTCGCCTCACACCTCCGTGTCAGTGAACTTCGGAACTGGGGAAAACTGCTACGGCATTCTCATAGGACTGTGCGATGTATCGAACTAGAGGTGATGGTGCTTCAAACGCCTCAGCTGATCTGACGATTGTGTCATGCGAAACCGAATCAAACGCTTTCGAGATATTAACAAACGCCAGGCTGAGGTTAGAAGCAGTCGCTGAAGAGTGACGAGGCAGGGCATGCAACAGCGATGTGGCTTCCAAACAGCCGTCTTGATGCAGAAATGCAAACTAGAGTGACGGCAGTTGCAATCTACGACTCAAGCGATCAACAAACACCTTATGGAAGCAACAAACAAGAGTGGATGACACGGAGATCGGTCTCAGGTGATCTGGTGAAGTTGGATTTGGGACCTTCGGAACTAGAGTAATAAGGGCTCGACACAGATGTGAGGGTCAACCCCCAGGCAATAAGTGTAAGTAGAAAGGCCAGAGAGCACGTTAGCATTGAACCGGCGTGAGCTTATCCAGGCTTGGGAACTAATTGCCTATAACCTGGATCGTACGACCGTCTTCCTCTCCTGTAATTGGCTCGATCAAGCTCCATTCGGTTGGTAGTACTCCGTGACTTGGCCGGCTATCCGCATGTTTTGGGGCTAAGAGCACCTGTTTGCAATACTGTTCGGCGTCCGGCGGTAGGCCGCAGTTACCTTTGACCCACAGAATACAACAGACGCTGCATCTCACCGTCTTTGGTGGTATAGCGTCTGGTTGGCGGCGCAGTTAGTTAGGCGGATCTGCTTTCGGTTGACTGGTATCCGATTGGCTAGCTGACGACGGCGTCGGGAACTGGCGAGCTTATGCAGGACGGTCATAGATATGCCAAGTTGACAGGTGACGCTGTGTGGTATACGTAGAATCCAAACCCGACTAAAGCTAACAGAATCCCTCTCCCCTGTACAACTAACGTAACACTAGCTGATCCACACAGACGGACGAAAGGCGCAGATGACCTTCAAGAGAGCTACTCTCATGAACCGAACTGGAAGAACTAGACCCAAATCCATGTAAGTTTCCCATCAACTTAACACTTGGTGACCCACCCTAACACATAAAATCTCTTGGCTGACACCTAATCGATATTTAGCTTTACTTAGCTGATTGGTTTTCCTCTCGCCTTAAATCTCGACCAACCTCGTGTCCTAGCAATTCAGCCTGACGAAGCTTTTGTGTCAAATGCAAAACGTTGCTCAGCCATTAATCTATCGATTTTTTCCAAATTTTTTCGAAAACCCAGGCCTGAAGGTTGGCTCCTCTTTGTGCAAAAAACTGTTTCGAAATCAATATGTGATTAGTAAAACCGAGTACTGTCTGTTTCTCAATAGAAAAGAATAATCAAGACAGAAACACCAGCAAATTGCCGGAGAGGTTCTTCTTGATTGTACTGCACTATATTACTATATTATTATATATATATTGTACAACATGGCTCTCAGCACACTTTCATATTCCGATTGTGCTGGATAGTGACACCGTTTGCTGGTGAGTACTTACCGTTTTTCTGTACCTGCACTCATCTTGGAGTACTGAGTTCATTTATGTATTTTTTAAAATTTTCTTCCAGCTTTCTAAAATGGCCAAGTTGTAGTTCCGTCAGATTTGTTTGTTCCCTGAGTACCCTTCTGGTTTTCTTCACGAAATTTGTCCAACGTCACCACTCTCGGTTTCTGGTTACTCATGAGCAGTATGCTACGTATGCTAATTTGAAGGGCTTCTGCTGAAGACGTTTGTCCACTTGGCCATTATGTGGAGAAAAGTGAGTGTATTGCAAACAACGGGACAATATTGAAAAGTCTTCCTATGACAGCCATTATTGTGACAAATCTTTACGAAAAACTGTGGATGCTGGTACCCTCGGTCGGGTTAGTGTGAAAACGTGTGCATGGGCAGCGAAATGGTGTATTTTGAAGCAGCTGAAACCCCACAGGTAATAAAACTGCTAAATTGGGGAAATCTATCCTGCTAATTCAATGGGATCCTGACGTCCGGACGTCCGATGAACTCTCACAACAAACAGCGCGTTGCATCTGCGAGTTCCTGTCCCTGTGTCATTCACGTGGCTGTGATCCAATAACTGCCCTTCCGCATTGACGCCATCAAGTGCCATTCTAAGCCATTGTTTAGCCAGTCACTGGTGCAGCGAATATATGTCATAATTGGTGGACAAAGTGGACGAAACTGTTTTCTGACTGTATATCGATTCTTTATTAGGCCAGCGAGCTCGTCAACTCGCTACTGCTGGATGTTTGCTCATTCTGGAGCTGGTGGCTCAAATATTTGGATGGGAAATAAAGGCCAAGATTTTAGCCAACTTCTTTGACAACACCCATGAAGTTGGAACTTGGAGAAGGTGATAAAAGTTGACTGGGGCTTAAAACAATGAAGCCTTTCATAACGGGTGGCATGCTGCTATTGGTGGTCATGTGACAACGAAGCGCAGATCACTTTCAACAGTACAGTTAAATCTGATCATCGTGACCCAGATGCTTTTAGTTTTGACGGATATCAGGGGCTTCTTTCAGTTGAACATGCACTTCACGAGGGCGAAGGGCTGACGGGCATAATGATGGGTCAAAATCTAACTGTCAACGTAATAACGCCTTACGTGACGATTGCGTGGCTACACATTGCCCCCCATGTGTTTTTTTTCAGAGGTCGTGTGCTACTAGCCATGGTGGATGGATACGAGACGCTGGAACCTTTTGCCGAAGACTGCTGAAATAAAAGCGCTAAAGAACAAATCTTTGTTGACTGGTTTTAGCTGGCCTACAAATATTAAAATTCGCCTTTTTACGAACAAAAAACGGTACAGGAGGTCTGGCAAAGTCGACAGATCAAAAGTTTGCGTGAACTCTATTTGCTATGACTGGATTCCAAGCGCCACCAAGTGTATCTATTCTCGAGTTTGGAGCACTATTGTGTCTAGTATTTTTTTGGAGCACAGTTTAATTTATACTAAAAATGACCGAATTTTTACTCACAGGATTGTAGCATGTCAAGGACGGGCTTTCAGACATGGCTTCCAGAGGTTTGTGGAGCAGCCAATCAAAGTCTTGAAACAGATGATTTACTCCAGAAAAATGTAATTTGACGGGTTAAAATCTGCTTTATATATCCTGGCGAAAAAAATAATGTAAGTTTCCAACGCTTCAACACTCGAAATCCTTCTAGAAGACAGACGAATATCTGCAACGTTATTAGGATAAATTTTGGTTCAATCTATGGGAGCTGTAGAGTGGAGAAGAAAAAAGTGAACGAAATCGGTCCTGTGCTTTGAATGTTTTCCTTGACTTTAATGAGTAGTGTGTTCCGTCAGAAAACTACATCGTACCAACTATATCGTACCAACTATATCGTACCAACTATATCGTACCAACTATATCGTACCAACTATATCGTACCAACTATATCGTACCAACTATATCGTACCAACTATATCGTACCAACTATATCGTACCAACTATATCGTACCAACTATATCGTACCAACTATATCGTACCAACTATATCGTACCAACTATATCGTACCAACTATATCGTACAAACTGAGAGCTGAGACGGTCTTCGTGCAGCAGAATTCATTTGGAGAATTCTATAAACCACGATTCAGGTAAGTTTCCCGGTGAAATAATGCGGAAATGAGTGTACCTGACGAACTTCGTACAACCTAGTTCAAGTATAACATGAGGTTGATGGAGACTCAGGGACTGAGCTTACTTGATGAGGCCTCAGAGGAAGGGCGAACCCCCGGGCGGGCACTCACCAATCTTATGAGCAGTGTATTTCGTCTTGACAAATTTGTTCAACGAAATCGATTGATGAATGATCGAAAATGAATAGAAGTTCCTAGTTGTCCTGAGGAACTGAACCAGTTTGTAATGCACTACCCATAATGTTGCTGAAAATTCGCCGACAGCAAACGACCGGTTTCGCTGTTTTCGGGGCTCATCAGGTAGGCGCAGGCTACGAGCTTCCGTCAACCTTATGTTCAACTTCAACCCAAATTGCGCTAAGGCAGCATATATACACTTATTTGCAAACTAATCTGGTTTTTTGAGAGACTCACCTGAAACCCAGCTGAATCTCCCGTTTGCACGCACATGCGGTTCGAGCCAAGACGCATGCGCCACCAACTGAAATCAATGCGTCCTGTGCATACCTAGGAGGGAATCCTAGAGTTATATACAAACGGTGGCCCGTATTTATCAAGTCAGATGGAGACGGCCAGACAGTTGTGACCCACAGTGCACGTGATCGGTTGTGGCCGGCGTTCTTCATAGGATGATATATAGGCAGCTGGTGCTGGCCGCGACTCAACTCAGTCTGCATAACAAAAGTTAGGGGTCTCAGACTCCCGAACGACGAATTATAAGGGTTTAGATATGTAGACAAAAAAGAAATAGTGTTCCAAACTAGGAAAACAAGGAGGCAATGTGAAAATCCAAGGTGAACATTGCAAGGTATCCACTGTTGAACAGGCTCCATCGAACATTGGGATAACACAGCTTGTGGTAGACAAACCAGTTCTGTCGAGAAAAAAAGTAATCATGTAAAGTTGTCCTGTCATATGTTTGGTTTATTTTCTCTTGTGTTACTCATCATCATCACCTTCAACAGCATGACAACAGTCCCACTTCAAGGGCTAGTCACCACTCTGCTTCCACCACTCTGAACTCTTGTGCTACGGGAAGCTGATATTCGGCTTTGTGGAAAATTTTCACCTAAGATCTTCCGAACAAGTGCATTCGCAAATTACACCAGTGTTAGCGAGGAACTCATTTGCAGTTAGCGACAAAGTAGGCGGCAGGTTACGACATCCTACGTAGTAACATTCGCATCTATTAGATCGGACCAAGCACATGTGCGAAAAGTTAAGCCCCGCCACTTTTTGCCAGTTCCAATTTAATGTAGGCACATAACCCTCACCTATTTTTGATGTGGACAATTTCTTATCTGCATCTAGGCTCATTTTGTGCAAAACCATTATCTCCGTTCGGACGTAAAACCTCGAATGAACTTTCTGACAAATTCAACTCTCGTTCATGACAAGGAGACGGCAATGTGTCTTTTTCAAGGCCACTGAATGAACGTTTATGCAACAGTCGCCACCTGATGACACTGTCAAGTGTCTCTGACAGGTAGAGGTGTAATGCCCGACAGTGTCAGTGTCGGTCTCCGAAAGGGAACTTGGCTGTAGCTGTCAAGGATAGAGTTTAGGACAGCAATTCTATTCATTTATTGCTGGTCCAAACATTTGGCGAAAATCAAATTCTGATCAGAGTAGTGATCTATTAGCCACACGATCGCTGTTCTTTGGAAGAATTTCCTTCGCGAAGTTTGCGCCTGGTGGCTTGTGCAGACACCAACAGTTATCGGTGGCCCAGGTCTACACGTCGAGATCGATGAAACGCTAGCATCAAGCCGTAAAAACCACACAGGGTGAGTCCCTCCCAGCAGTGGATCTTCCGAGGGATCAATTGGGAAGCTAAGGAGGTGTTCATGTGTGAAGTGCCAGATCGAACTGCGGCCACTTTGATGGACACAATCCAGGCCTGCATCGCTCCCGGCTCAATCACCTTCTCCGATGTGTGGACATCATACCAAGGAATTGAAACGACGATTGGCATGAATCATAGTCATGAAACGGTTAATCACACCGAAAACTTTGTGGAGCTCACACAAACCGCTGAATCTCTTTGGCAAGTCTACAAAATGCAGAATAAACGTCAATGCGGCATACACGGATCTCTAGTGAACAGCTACCTGTGTGAGTTCGTTTGGAGGCAAAGGTACCGGAAAACGGACCTTTTCATGCAAATTATTAATGACATGTCTCAATTTCACCCTCTTCAATAAAAACTAATAGTACAAATTTCATATCCTCTCTTTTCTAGTCTTTTTTGGGTGGTGGGGGCTAATACTTTGGCGGAGCTTATCTGGAAAAGCTCCTTCGATTGGTCTCGTGGATGTTTTCTGCAAAAAAGAGTCCAGACTAAAGCTCATTCAAAACCAGGTGCGTCCTTGCTATCACCATAATCCTACTGGATTCTTGTGACCGCTTATCACTGATCTCTGACAAAAGGGCAGAGTTGACTCCGTTTGTTTCATTTCATTTAAAGTAAACAATCCGACCGGGTCATCAAATTCCGGCAGCCGACTTTTCCAAGTATCGGCTGTCAGCATCTGGGAGTAAGAACGGATTTGTGCTGTACCAGTTCAAACAAAGTGTAAATATCTTGCATCCGGCGCTTCCGCACAAAGAAAGTGACATGTATTCAGCATGAAAAGTTAACATTACTCTTGATATGAAGGGCGAATGGTATGCTCCATGGTACAAGCGGAATCAATTCCGCTCACGTTCCAGAAAAAGATGACCAAAAGAGAATACCGCAACAGGAGATCTAAAATTTTTGTTTTTCTGTCAAGGCAAGAGGTATTTTCACGCGGTTCATTCAAATCTAGTTTTTATCCAGGCAAAATTTGAAAAACCACTGTTGCGGAACTGGCGTTATTTTGTCGGACGTAGTTAATCGCTTAGATGGGTTTCCTCAAACAAAGTCCACGGTCACGCTGTACACTGTTTTTTTTAATCTTTCGTTTGGCTGTTCGCTGACAATCCATGGAAGCCTTCTAAACGGATGATAAATTATTGATCCACATGTTACGGAAATATACTCACAGTACTTCCTTTCCCCCGGTCAAACTCTTTCCTTGTCTGAGCCTGCTGTTTACTGCGTCTATCTCATAGACTTGATATGATGCATTTGTAATCTCTCATGAACTTTTAACCCTTGACTTGTCGAACCAGTTTGGTCAGCCATTCTTTATGCGCGCTTTTTGACCATTTTGTGTTACCACGTGTTGTACTCAGACGTATGTGGCAAACTAAGATCGATTTGTAATCTTATTCGGGCTTTCTTTGGACTTGCACTACTTTGTGCAACGGTTTAGACGGGAACCCCCATAATTTGAGGTTTGTACCCGTTTTATTGCGTATTTTATAAATGTAGTAACGTATCTTTTGATAAATCTCAAGAATCCACAATTCCTGGCTTGTGATTTTGCGCGTCACTCAGTGAGCTTTCCTGAATACGTCGAAGTATTCTACACTCATGTTTTTAAAAGCGTCATGTACGAGAGATTCAGCTGGGTTTCAGGTCCAATGGCCAAATTGGCTTGCAAATGAGTGTAGTTCGCTAAGTTCGTGCAATTTGGGTCCAAGTAGAACATAAGTTGGACGGAAACTCGGGCCTACTTGCGCCTACTTGATGGGCCCCAAGAGGGGCAGAAACTCGGGCCTAGTTGCGCCTACTTGACGGGCCCCAAGAGGGGCAAAACCGATCGTGGGCTGTCGAAGTAGTCTCAGCAACCTAATCAGTAGAGTATTACGTCGATTCAAATGTTAGTTTGTTACCCGTCCTCTTCTGGACTGGAAACTGGTTGTGGTGTGAAACACATTTATGTGTTTTCTTTTGCTGCTAACCGGTGAACACCCGCTGACCATGTTTACTTCGAAATTCATTGCTGAAACATACAACAGATGTTCCCAAGGAGAATAAACTCCCGCTGAACCGGGCTCGCTTTTCCCCTCCGAGGAAATGGGCCCCCATTCAGCGTCGATGAATGCATGATACTGGATGGCTAAGCGCCGGCAAAACAAGAGATCGGCTAAACTATGTTTCGTTCCCAAAGGCTAGACAGGCACTACCTGGCCGGTTGTCCTCAATATGGCTTTACGCATCTGCACCAGCTGTTGTATTCTCAAGTGAAGTTTGCTCAAGCAACGGGGCTAAGTGAAAGCTAATCACTGTCGAACGGTCAAGTGTTCGAACAATGACCGAAAGATCGCGGGTTCAAACCTCTGTTTCGGAGTTTCGGGAGAGGAAACAGCTGCAAAGTGCTTCTCGGCTATTTAACGCAGATTTGCTTCACTGACAGGACGAAACATCAATTACTATTCACTGTCAAACTTTCTGGTAAAGGAGGTTGCCATGTGAACACGCTGAAAAAGTCCTCATAACAGAAGCAGAAGTAGAAATTACAACTCAATTTGATTTTCAAGGGAGACTCAGCCGAATCTCTCGTTTATGGTATTTTGCAACTGAATGCGCTGCACAAAAGCCGCCTCATGTTTCAGTTGGTACGATATTCGAGATATCGCAGTCTAATTTCAGTAGACTTATAAGTAGTTTCATTTATGAGAAGCGTCTTACGGATAAATTGAACGAATGCTTGAAAGGAAAGACGAGGAAGTAAATATGCAAGGATTTGATCCTTGATGTTCGCAAGAAAAACCCGCATAACAAACTGGAAAGCGTTATCAGCAGAGTTTGGAGTAATGAAGTGAACTTTTTATCAATGTTATTCGGTCAGGAATATTACTCCCCGACATGGGAGGTGGCTGTAAAAACTTTTGGTAATCCACGGCCGAATTCGCCCTTCTTCGGACTTAGCAATTGGATACAAATGCGTATTTTTATGAATTGCAAGGAACTCGCCAAAAACGCATCTGAACACCAAGTTGGTTTCAACGGAAGGCTGTGAAACTTAATACCAGCTTAAATGAATGTGCACCACAAAGCCACCCCATGTTGCATTAGGCGTGACATGCAAGATATTGCAGTACACCGACTAGATACAACATACTACTAATAAAGTGCTCGAAAATCAACCGACGGACCACGCTAGTCTGCTAGACAAAGTCTCTGCGTTCCCCCAGCCTCATGTTCTACTTGAACCTTAATCGCATGAAATTCGACAGGTATACTCATTCGCATATCGAGCCGGTTTTCAAGGAAACTCACCTGAAACCCAAAGGAATCTCTCGCTTGTGATATTCTTCAACTAAATTTGCTGCAGAGAGACCGCCTCATGTTTCAGTCGGAACAGTAATCGCGATATCGCACTGTGAGCATCAATCACAGTGTGTTTCAAGTCACTTTGTACAGATTTTTCGACGGTTGCCACTTTGACAATTAGTTGATGGGCTAATTTCATCCTCATATCCATCGCCAAATCTGGACGGCAGTTGAAATATTTGAGGAGTAAATGAACTGGGTAACGCATAAGGTTGGTTGAAACTCGAGGGATCCGCCTTCCTGGTGAGCCTGAATTGTACGGGTGAATCCAGTCGTGGGTTATCGAACGATTTGCAGTTACCTGATGTGTAGTGTGTTCTGTCTATGGAGTGTAGCGCGATATCTGGATATCGTTATAACTGAACCGTCACAAAAAGACTGGACCTTACCATGGTGTGACGGTTTGTGGACCTCATCGACCCATTGAGCTGTACTGGCGGGGGTCCCCGCGACACTCACAGAGTCTCTCACACCAGGGTGGTCAATGGTTAGAGATCTGGCGAACACAGTCTCCTGGCCCTCCAGGTTGGGGGTTGGGACATGTGGCGACTTGTTCCGTAGGAATGGTAATGCATTTGCATTTCCCG
>NW_008751710.1:859707-862675 GCF_000715545.1 Opisthorchis viverrini
ACAGTGTGTTTCAAGTCACTTTGTCCAGATTTTTCGACGGTTGCCACTTTGACAATTAGTTGGTGAGCTAATTTCATCCTCATATCCATCGCCAAATCTGGACGGCAGTTGAAATATTTGAGGAGTAAATGAACTGGGTAACGCATAAGGTTGGTTGAAACTCGAGGGATCCGCCTTCCTGGTGAGCCTGAATTGTACGGGTGAATCCAGTCGTGGGTTATCGAACGATTTGCAGTTACCTGATGTGTAGTGTGTTCTGTCTATGGAGTGTAGCGCGATATCTGGATATCGTTATAACTGAACCGTCACAAAAAGACTGGACCTTACCATGGTGTGACGGTTTGTGGACCTCATCGACCCATTGAGCTGTACTGGGGGGTGTCCCCGTGACACTCAGGGCGTGTCCCATACCAGGTTGGCCAATGGATAGAGTTTTGACGAACACAGTCTCCTGGTCCTCCAGTTTGGGGGTTGGAACATGTGGCGACTTGTTCCGTAAAAATGGCAGTGCGTTTGCATTTCTCGCCAAACACTGCTACCTTGTGGTTAGACATTTGAGCCAAAGGCTTTGGTTGAGGGCTCTAGTCGTCTTCCTGTCTAAGTGTGGGCGCCCTGGCAGTATCCCAGCCCTCGTACAATCACGAACTGTACATAGTACGGCAGCGAAGCACCAGTGTTGAACACTGACCTCATGCCGTCGATGATGATGATGGTGATTATGTTACTGAAACATCAGGCGATCGCCATGCAGCTCACTGAGGTGAAAAATATCATGGGTGGGGATTCGGATGGGATTCAATTGAGCTCCCTGTCAGGACCAATTTGGTGGACAAGTAAGTGTATGCCGCTAATTGCGCCCAAGTTGGAGGCAATTTGTGACTGAAGGATGTCTGCTCGTTTGGTTACGAGACTTTTCCAAGCCAATTACCAAACTCGGTGTCCAAGCTAAATGTCCAATTGGTCAACAATTAGACAGCGATGATGAGACAAAATGAGACAAAATTTCAGTACTTTGACAGATATGGGGGAGTAAATTAAACTGAAAAAGAAACACCAAACTCAAACTTTACCGAAAATCGTTCACAATAAATTTTTGTGTAAATATCTCGATTGTTTCAAATCATTTTTGGAGAACGTAAAATAAAGTCAGTGTTTGATACTGTGTTTTCTTCTGATTTGAAGTCGCTTTCCTACGCAACCATTTCCTATCAGCGACCAAACCCTCATTTGTTATGCATGAGGGAAATAATTGGAAGTACAGACGGACCAATAAACGGCAGACTAGCAATAACACTGATGAGATAGGCAAAATCCAGCTGATTTATCTTCTATTGTGTTCTATTTCTGACAGCTTTACGAGAGCCGTCAATCTTGAAAGTTAGTTGATTTGACACCGACGAGATCTCGGCGCCACAACTGACAGGTAGACAATTTGGGAGAGCTAGCAGGTGTTTAGATGTGGGGGAGGTGTTAGATTCCACGTACATCAGGCGCGTTCATCAGATAATGTATGTTTATTAGAATGCAAGACGGCGTTCTGGAATCTTAAAATGGAATGAAACAAACAAACAAATTGTGTGCGAACATCTTGAAAGGATTCGAAAACAAGAAACTATGCTTGAACGAACCGCTATTGCCTGTCTTCGTTTTTTCTACCTTTCATTTGATGACCATTAGCGAGGATTAGCGGGGACCTTTTCTCCGTTTACTTAATACCGCTGGTGAACGCTAGCAGGAGTTGTACGGTTTGTACTAGTACTTTTACTTTGTTCGAGCAGTCTCCGGCCGACGATTACTATGGGTGTCCAAGATAGGAGGTGATTACTTCAGGGGTGTGTGCTCATGGAGTGATGAGAAAACGCTCAATTCGTAGATCGAATCCTTACCTGGCTGACCAAAATGTTCTTATTTAGAATGTTAAAAGACACGTCCTGCTAACGCACTCTTTTAGGAGGAACATGGGAGTGCTCTCAACGTCTTACTGCAGACCGACTTTATTTGTAAGTTGAAATCTTGGTTTAGAAGGCAATCCAGTCTGATAATTAAAAAAACCCGGCCCTTATGCGGTGCTTATTCACAGGGTAATCTGTGATACATCCATTTTAAGACGAAACGGTATTTTGCCAAGTTTTCCCACAATATTACGATAAACTATGGTGAGTTTAAGATGTTCCATGAACATACAAACTCAAAATCGAGGCTAAACTCACTTTCCACCAGGTCACTCGAAAATTTATCTCGAGCTCATTCGATGAATTTTTCAGGGTCTTTTAAACATACCAAGTACTCGTCAGACAGAAAACGGCTATCTTGTTTAAATCCGAGACACGACTAAATTTTTTTCATAAGTTGCGGTTGGTAGCGGGGTTACAGTCACATCACTCATGTTCGGAGAGTCCTCTACTTGTCCTGGTGCAATCGTTCTGGTGAGTTCATACTCAACGGAGGATCACTGGACTTGAGTTTCGCTCCGCTCCTCAGCCGTGCGTATCCTCGGCCGTATCTGGATTTCAACTCCAGACATCTGACATGCGAGGCGAGCGTTTTACCAGTAGTCCACTAGCACACACACAGGAAAACGTGTTCAATCTTGAGCGATGCGATTGCTTCACCCTACGCCTCCGGGGTATCACATGACTGGGAAAGTCCTGACAAGCAGGCTAATTGACGGACAACACGGATACGGTTACTGGGTCGTCATTCGAGCTGCCGGATAAAACCAATCACACCGCAAACACGTTCGCCTTACACCCAGACTTGTAATAATTTTGGTACAGCCAGATTGTGCTGGTGAGACAGTGGTTACATGTCAGCCTCACAAGTCAGATGTCCCTCTGCATGAGAATACTGGTGTCAGAGCAGGTGGAGAACGGTTCAAACTTTGTAATGTACTACTCATAAGGTTGCTGAAAATCCATCGACAGCCCACGACCGGTTTCGCCCTTCTTGTGGCTCATCAGATAGACGC
>NW_008751710.1:865413-866873 GCF_000715545.1 Opisthorchis viverrini
CACCGGCAACAGAGTCACCGGCCGGTAGTTTGACACGACCGAACGATTACCTCCTTTGTTTATGGGAGTGATAACGCCCTTCTTCCAGTCGTTGGGACCCACACCGTTATTTAGGGACGAATTGAATAACTCAGCGAGAGGTGTGCATAGGGAATGAGCACACTGCTTGAGGTTAAGCTGGATTCTCAGTTGAGTCTATTGTGAAGATCAAATTTATGTGCGAATGGGAGTAGAATAGGTATTTCTACAACAAAACATGTGGAAATCCCTCCTAATGACAATACACATATTGGATTGGTCGCGGGAAAAAGCGTCGGGTGCTTGGCGTACGAAATTCCCATAAAGCCAGTTTGGCTCTTGTCGTCAAAATACAACGTGTTGTGTTAAGTGTGGATCTGTTGCTGGTGGGAAGCTATTCGAGAAAGTAAATAAATGATTGAATGAAACAAACAAAATATTCAAGAAAGAACTTTCGGGTGTAACGCCTTTTCTGTGTCCACTCGCCACCCTGCCTGAAGGAAGAACGAGGGCTTATATATAGCCGCTGACCAAAACCAATTGACATGCTTTGGTGGGTTAGAATCACAGACTTGTCGGTCAGTAAGGCTGCCTCTTAACCATTGAGCTATCTCGAGCTGGTCGAAAATCGATTAACATCACATGATAAATTTTTATAGGTTCACCGATGTGTGTGCGTCACTCAATCAGCTGGGAGTACCAGTCTGGTCATGATAGCTCCAACGTTTCTCAAGAAATCAGGACACTCGAATATTCCAAGAAAGGTGTAGGGATTTCACTGACAGTTCTATATTTCAGCTCTTTCTTGGGAACTACAGGTCGAAGATACCAAGAGTGGCCAAACACTACCCACTTACGGTTCGCCTCAACAATGTTTCGGGAACGCAACTGCCACAAGTTAGCGTTGCACCAGTGGTGCATCAGTTCATCCGCGGTTTCCAGTTGGTGCCATCCTCTCTCTCCCTGTGGGACAACTTCCAACGGTTTCCCTTGGACGTGGACTTGGGTGAGCGAGGCATATTCCCCTTCATTCTTTTATTACTGCCGTGGGCAATGGTACACTCATTGCCGTGCTCTCCTTATGCTGAAGTTGAGGTCAAGCGAACACTTCAGTTTCTTCATATCGGTCAACTTATGTGTGGCTGCAAAGTTCTAGATAAGTAAAGTGCATCTGATTTCATATTTCGACTCCAGTAAAATATCCAAAAGATGACTGCGTTGTCCGGATATTGTTGCAAATGACTTTGTGTTAACCCACAGTTTTAACATATTATATAATGCTGGTTAAGATCTGTTTACTTGATATTTACCTGTTCCCACAATTCTTGATAATATCTCAGGTGTTGAAACAGTTGACAACTAGATCATACTTTGCTTCAACTTTGAATAACTTGCACAGTCATCGTGTCCAAGATCCCTTAAATAAGTAGCCACAAAATTGC
>NW_008751710.1:868941-871383 GCF_000715545.1 Opisthorchis viverrini
TATTTATCTATCTGCCTATCCATATGCATATCTATTTAGCCACTAATATATGCATCGCTGGTGGTATATACAGCCTTAAATATCATTGGGTGTGTGTATAATAATCACCGATATTCTTGTCACGCTTGCACTCACAAGTGCATTCAGTCGCTTCATTAACCGTGAAATTGAAACCAGCCAGGCTTATATGAATATTCCGCCACTGATCCTTTTATTTGGACAGAATCCGTGCATTGTCCATCGACGCATATTAATTCGTTTTCAGAGAGGATGACACGATAGCCGGAATAATCGAAAGAATAACCATTAGATTTCAGCAGTAAATACGATATACAACTCACCAAACACACACATTTGCAAACCAATTCGGTTTTCTCAAGAGACTCATCCGAATTCCACCTCAGCCTTTCATTTATGATGTTCCCACAATTGAATGCGCTTCATCGAGGCCACTCCGTGCTTCATTTGCATCGACCTTCTAGAAAATATGCTGCGACATCTTCAACAACCCACAATTGGTTTTCGCCCTTCTTAAGGCGGCCTGGCAAAGCGCATTCAGTTGCTCTAGATCATTAGAAACAAGAGATTCAGCTGGGTTCCAGATGAGTCTCCCATCAAAACCAGTTGGTGTGAATGTTTTTGGTGAATTTCGTACAATTTTGGTCTAATGTTGTCGGAAACTTGGGTAATTCGCCTAGTTGATGAGCCTCAAGAAAGACAAAAGTGGTCGTGGGCTATCAGGAGATTTTCAGCAACCATGTAAGTAGTCTAATCCATACAGTGTACCTAACCAGGACAAACATAGCACTGTCGCAATTCGTTTTAGAGAATCGGCCATAAGTGCCGTGTGTAAGCCAATCATGGGGTTGAGTTATGCTCACGTGTTGGCTGATGAAACTTCGCCACCAAATTCTACGTAGATCTTTCTGTTGGCTTGTGGATATCGATCAATACAACCTCCCCAACGGGTCAGTTATGCCACATTAGGGTGGAGTTCGGATTGGCCTACCAGCCAGTTTCTTGTGTATGTTCAGTCATCAACAGAATCAGATTTTAAACATTCATCCGTCTGGTATTCTCATTCCTTAGTCACATTAGAAGCCACCCTGTCCTGTAGCACCGAGGGCTCGCCACTGATTTAGTAATAATTGCGAGTATGGTATGGTTTGAAATCAGGCCTTTTCAAGGTACCAATTAGCGTTCACTGACTGCAATAAATTCATCGGGTAGTTTCTTTTATTAACCCAGCATTTCGCCAACTTCTAAACTGATTGGTTGCCGCTCATATGAAAAACAACACATCAAAATTGAATTTTTGGCTATATATCTAGCCTCCTTCAGAACAACCATCTCCAAGATGGATCACCGACTCCAGAAGTGATTTACTTCACACAGCTNAGAACCAAATTTGTTTGCAAATGAGTGTATATTCACTAACTGTTCAAACTGTTCAAACTGTTTCACAAGATCAACTGCAGTAATGTGATATTTCCCAAGGTGAAGGAGTCAGCAAGTCGTAAGATAAATGCTATTTTTATCCGTATTCGGGAATACTGTGAATCGACCCCTTCTAGGAGGAGGGAATTCGGAGGAGCCCTCGTTGCCCAAAGTGCAAAAGATATACGCTGATTGTTTGCTGCGGTGAAAGCTAACGAACGTAGACGTAGCAATCAGGAGTTGTCGTTTCAAGAGCGTGATGATGGGGAGAGACTTATTCCTGGTAATTACCTGCTTAGATGTCGCAGATGCTAAACGATATCACTGAATCTACGAAGAGGCGCGATTCAAGTCACTTGCGACGATACTGAAACACGAAATGACGGTAGCTGATCGGTTTGGAACACTCAACCGTGCTCACCAATCATTCAAGACTGTGGTGCCTTACAGAGTAAGATCGAAGCGACCACAACGAGTGTAATACATTGCTTTATAGATGTGACTGATGTGCTGAAAATTTTTTGACAGCGCACGACTGGTTTCGCCATTTTTTGGGTCTCATCAGGTTGCCGTAGTCCTCGAGTTTCCGTCAACTTTATGTTCTGCTTGAACCCAGTTTCGACAGAATTCGACACGAATTTGGTTTTGACAGGAGACTCAGTCGAATGCAGCCGAATGTCCCGTTTATTTTGACCTGCTTGAACGAGATGTGCCGCGCCAGGCGGCTTCATGATTCAGCTGGTATTCACAAGGTTGGCGAGAACCAGATTGGTGTGCAAATGAGACTAGTTGTTGAATCCCGTCCAATTGGTTTCCAAGTAGAACCTGAGCAATTCACATATCTGGGGCGCCTCAAGAAGAGCGAAACTGGTCGTGGTCCGCCGAAGAATTTCGACCAACCTTATGACCCGCATGTTACGTCTAGAAAACAACGTTTTGCGAAATTTCAAATGGTTTACAAAGTGAAACATGAAGAGTCTTTGTAAAGCACATTCAGTTGAAGCG
>NW_008751710.1:875541-877674 GCF_000715545.1 Opisthorchis viverrini
CCGTCTTCCTTCTGAACAAGCGCCATTCTGGTATCCGGACGATACCGACTTCTGGAAGTCTTATGCCTGAATCTCTGTAGGAACTGGCAGCCCTAACTGTGTATCTCCAAGAACCGTCAATTCTCAGTGGATTCGTGCGTCAGACGTTCATGTGTCCGTGAACCCTTGTGTTTGAAAGTTCAGATGTGCGAATGACGGATGTTTGAAGAAGGATGCTCAGGCATAGACGAGAAGCCATTACAGAGTGCAGCTCAAGGTGACGTAACAAGAGTTGAATTAGGTAAGTGAAGCGAGTACTCGTGATTATTTTCACTGACTAATTGTCCGTGAATATTTCCCCCTGCTTGTCCTATTGTAAACATATTTGTCAGAAATCCTTCTTGTGTGTGTGTGAAAAATTGCGCCTCCGTGACACAAAGTGTCAGCTGTTATGGCCTTGTTTTTCGCTTCGCTCAAAGTTGAATAACACATCGTCTTTTTGTGTTCGTGAACTGAACTGAAGCACAGTTCCTCGCATGTATTATCAATGTGGATTGTCCCACGTCACTTGACGACAAGGTGATGACACCACTCAGTTCGAACTAACATACTTTGATGGTTTTCGAATCTGGTAATCAACCGAACCGGTTGTTTTTCTCTGTTCGCACTTGAGGATCATTGACAGTGAAACACGCAAAATGGTGTGAAAAAACGGTGCACTGCGAACCGTGTGGTCTAGCCACCTTCAGGTAGACCAGTGCCGTCATTCACTTCAGCCATCAGGTATAGCCTGAAGTACAGCATGCCTTTTACAAAAGGATGACAGGTCATACATTACTAGACAAGCCCAACCACTTCATGTTCTGCGTGAGTTTTTGCAACAGAAGTGGGGCTATCTGCAGTAATCCGAATTAGTTTCAACCGTGATGTCGTTTGGACAAGGCGTTGGGAACAACAGTCTTAAGGGATGACTTTGTTTCAAACACTCTCTTCCAAGGCAAAACACAATACAATACAATATCTATATATGTGCAATACATATATGCAATATTTATAGAATTCCAAAATAACTCGAGCGATCAATAAAAACTCGGCCGTCCTGGCGTGACGCTTAGGTCTCCCTGAGTGCAGAGGCCAGACTGAAAACGAATAATCAGTATGACCTCAAGGAACTTCAGCGTCGGTAGTTGCCAGCTTCGAGTCAATATCTGGATCAATGAGTTGAGTTCAAATCTGTGCCAATTACATGACTAGCGATTGATGGTTTGACCCGATCATCTTTTGGTTAGGATCAGCTGACGTAGTTCGGAGTTTTTGGACACGCTGTTTCACTTGCGATTCAAGCGTTACTTTGCATATATCGATTCACCAGGAGTCGCTGTGATAAGTCTGTCACAGTGGGCTTGAAGCACAAGCCACGTCAGCTGACCCTCAAGTAACGCTGGTCAATTCCAGAGATAACTGGTCGGTCGCTGAGCATCTGATCATCACAGGCCACAGAGATGAACTCAGTTCATCTTTCCAGGTGTTAGCGCGTGGCCACTGAGGTTGAAATTCCCTGAGGTCTTACTGATTATTCATTTTAAGCTTATCCTCTACACGCTCAGAAAGCCCTACAGGCCACTGAGATTGTCTTGGTTATATCGGTTGTTGTAAGCTGCATTGTATTATACAGTTTTATACAGTTTTATACGCTTTGCGGCATAAGAAATTGCATGAAAAGAATTCATTCCGCAACCATGTTTTCCTCACTATATAGTTGAAACCGATCAGGGGTCGATCACTGCGGTGGAGACTACTTCACCTGAACTTGAAGTCATTGTCACTACACTCTTGGAAAGCGCTGTGCCGAAAGGCGCCGTCCACGACACCTGGTTTGATAGAGTTTGTGTGACAAGCAGAGGACTGCAGATCCAACCGTTTTTCAGGAACGTTTTTCCGTTTTGCCGCGTACTTCAGTATTTATCCAAGTGTGCTTTACTTGGCCCCTCTTGGAAACCAGAACGTACGTTACAAAGTTAAAGTTCAAACTAATCGTTTTGCAAGTGGAGTCAATCTTCACTGAAAATCTAAGAATCGCTGCGCAGCTGCGAATCATTAGCGTGGACTTCGCGAACCTCTATACAGTTGCCTGAAAACATCACAAACGAGAGG